>NW_027121699.1:0-62023 GCF_030686945.1 Centruroides vittatus
AGATGTGAGACAGAGGGATCCTTCTCTGTCTCCGGTCAAATTACCTCTTTTCGTCCGAGCGGGCCTTAAAGTTGCGGACACAGAGAGTTAGTTAGTTTGAGTAAACAGTAACTCGAGTAAATAGGCCAACGGAAGATTCCATCTCTTTACTCGGGCGGGCCTAAAAGAAAGGCGAGACAAGCAGCCCTTTTTGCTTCCCTTACATTACTGAAGTTTATTTAATCGCAATTTTTTCGCGAAATATCAAAGAAACGCAGAACTTTCGAATAAATTTACGTCTAACAATAAGCACCTACAATAGAAAAAGCCAACAATATATTCTAACAATTCGTTATGTATTGTTAGAATGTATTGTTAAAAACGCGTGACTTATTACGATCCCGTCATATATTTACGCCACGCGTTACGTAAAAACATTAATCGGTTCGAAATATTTCAGAAAAGATCATTTCGTTAAAATAATATTCATTAAAAGCAGGATTACTTTCAGTTTTTAAAGTTAAAATAATGCTTATTTTTTCCAATACTCTAAATAAAATTATAGAAATGTCGAATGATTCATTTATTCTGAAGTAACGTAATCTGTATTTTTTGAAATTCGAAAAAGAATTTGTCGCCCTTTGCACCTTAGATAATGTCTTAATTTACAAATTTCAGAAATTTTCGACAAAAAGTGCTTAAGCTTCAATGCGGGTGAACAAAATTTCCGAAATTTTGCAGGTGGTTTCATTATTAGGGTAATCGATGATATTAAATTTTGGCGGTTAAAGGTCGAGGGGTGGAAAGATAATGGGGGTCGTAGTGAATCTCGGGTACGGTCAGACTTAGTGACGATTTTACTCGTTATTAGCATTTACAATATTTTTCTTTTATAAATCTCGTCTATATTTTCAAAATCAAGCTTTATGCCAATTTATAATATTTAAAAATATAACAAATATTTTACTAAAATATGATAATAGATGGCGCCACCAAAGTTTTTAATGTAGACGAGAAATTGGCCGACTCGTCGATGGTTTATTTTTCGATGAAGAAAGTTAATGAAATTAAGTGTTAAAATTCCAACAACAAGGGAAATCTTTAATTTAAAATAAAGCCTTTCAAACGTCTGAAATACAATATATACAGTTCATAGTGTTTCCATCATACATGTAAGTACAGTGGGTGATCGATTAACGAACACTTTCGCGAAAGACTTTTATGTTCGGACAACGAACACTTCTCAGAACGTACAGAAAAAGAAGCGACACAAAATACGAATACCGATTGGTCTTCCCTTGTCTCCAGGTGACAATTAGAAACTTTTTGGAGCTTCGGAGATTGAAACTCTCCCACGTAATTCTAGCTTTTTGTTTACCTTTCTGACAAATAATCTTTTAGTCTACGCGAGACTCGTTAAGTTTTGCGTCGGTTTTTATTTACGAAAGGCGAGAGTTTAAGTGTTCCATCGGATATTCGTTAACGTTTTAAATCTTCGCGATATATCCTTTAATAATTCGATCGCATTCGTAACCATACGATGAGCTTTGATGAAATCTATGATGTAAATGTCAGAAATAACTAAATTGCAAAACACGAGCGTAGCACCATATACGAACACGCTGCTCCGGGATAGCTTCTAGCGTGTAAGCAGAAAACCCACGATATTTCCCCCGCGTATTACTAGCACCATCAGTATAATATCCGATACATTTTATAACATCCAAATTATTTTTTTCTGGTATTTCTTTTATAATATTGTAAAAAGCTTCACCCGTTGACGATTCCCTACTGACGATGACTAAAAGTCTCTCATTTATGTATTTATTTACGTATCTCCCTATAATTGCGCATTGATCTCGAACACTTATATCTCGTATGGTGTCAATCTGAATATTATACGTTCCAGCATCACTCGTTTCTTTCGAAATTTTGTTTTCAGTTAGTTTCGATATCGCTTTAAGTATGTAGTTTACAGTAGTTTTTGATAAAAATGTAACTAAGTTGCCACGTCCTCGTATTCTCTTGTCTAAATTTAACTGGTGAAATTTTTTACTCTCCTCAATGCAATTATCCAAATGCTTCATCAAAATATCGTCATATTTGCTCGAAAGTAATATCATTTCTAAAAATTCCGTGATTTACATTGTCATCGACCAATGTATAAAGACCGTTATTTCGTTCGCTTCTATAACTTAACCCTCTTTTGCCAATCAATTTAATAATATCAATTATTCGTTTTACAACATTACAATTAAAAAGTATTTTTCATTTCGTAAGGGTTTCAATTGTATAGTAATGCTCGAACACGCTTGAACGTACGCACGAAATGGCGAACAGCCTTTTCGTCACGAAATTTGCTTTTCTCACGTCTTTCGACAAATTGATGAACGTAATGCCAATTACTAAAACCTTTGATAAAAATATTGTCGTCCGTATGCTATGCAGATCGAACAGTACGACTTGTTATTTTTTCACAAAATGTTAATATTTATGATTTTGACAATTTATTTTTCTATTATAAATTTTAGTATTAAACGGTGGTTTTTTAACAGGTTGTTTCGGATGATACTTGAAGAAACTTGAAGACGATACTTGACTTCCATTGCTTGCAAAATTTCTTTATTTCTCTCTTTCTCAAATTTCTGTTGATCAGTTCGAGCATTATCGACATTATCTACATCGGTTGAAGTTGCAGATTTGATTTTCACTTTCTCGAATACTAATGTCTCTATTTATATTTCCTCGCTGATTCGCATCGTCTTTGTTAGACATATTTTCAGACTGGCATTTTAAGTTTTATTAAACATTCGTCGTATACTGTAGCACTGTCCAGCTACTAACTCCAAATCACGTTTTCTTTTTAGTCTCAACTTTTCTTGATCTCCCTTTGCATTATTATTATTATTATTTTTATTTTTTTCTCACGCTGTAGTTCCATTCTGCAAATTAAAAATTATAAGGGATCGAACCAAACCATTTATATACCAAATATATTTTGTGATGTATAACCTATAACCTATTTTTTACTAACCTGAAAGGAAAAAATAATTTAAAAAACAATTTATTATCAAATTTGTAAAATCCTAGTTGTCCGAACCTATCAAAGACTATTTTTAATTAAATAATTTGTAGTATAAAGGAAATAATTGTCAAAAATATTTTCTACTTACATTAAATAAATAAAATAGTCGTAGTTATCAGTTCGTAGCCATTTAAACCGTTATGAGAGAGAATTCAGAGCGCGACCTTTTTCTGAGGGCCACATTTGAAACTTTCCAAGTGCAACGGGCCGTACATAAGAAGAAAAAAAAATACGGGTAAATCACAAATATTTATTCATATATTGATAAATTAACATAGGTATACTGGAAATGATGCGAATGTAACGTATCAGATATGTGTCATCGAGCTTTCATTGTACAAAACCGCGTGCGAACCTCAAAGTCAGTCCAGCATCGAAAGTAACGCGAAGTTGAAAAGTTTTCACGAGTTGTATTTGTATTTATTACTGTCGGGTTCTAAGACTGGATTGTTTTTTAATTATTAATAATTTTCTAGTTCAAACATTTTTAATTTAAATCTTGGAAATTAACAGTAACATTATAATTAAACAGAAATTCTAACTTGAATATTTAAAATTCTATTTTCGTAAAATTTTAAATATTTAACATACCTTTTTCTATAATTTGGATAAACCACAGTAGATTAATAGTAAAAATTTGCAAGAATCCAAAAAAGTGAATGCGTTATAAAGCGTTGGTAAAACTTTACAGCTCTATATCGAATGTGCAGTGTAGTCGGGTTAAATTACCAGATAGTCCTTGCAATTACGGTTGGCCCTTGGGTTGGTTTATTTTTGCGTCTTTAATTAAACGATGATAGAATTGTTTACGAATGCGCATATACTCCCTCGGGCTGCATTTAGTCTTGAAAAGGGGTCAAGCGCGTATGGACGGTCTTCGAAAGTATATGCGCATTTCTACGCAATTCTATCGTCTCCGAAGAACGCAAAAATGAACCAACCCAAGGGCCAACTCTATTCGCATCGAATATATCTACGAAGCGGGCTCTTGGTATTTAGTACGATTACAAACGAACGACTCGATGTCAGTATTTATAATTTTTGTTTTATATAGCGTTATAATGTTTTGTAATATTTTGTGCGACGCCGCGGGGTTGCCCATCTACAATCGACGCCATCGTAACTGAACGGCAAACTGAAAATTAGTTAGCCGAACTTAAAAAATATATTATTTTTAATTAAATCGTTTGGAATATAAAGAAATTATTATTGAATAAGATTTTTTTACCTACCTAAAATAAAGGAAATGATATTATTAGTCATTAAATCTGTTATGACTACAATCAGCGTTTTGGTGGCTGGGTGGAAAAACAATAACTCGTGCTTTCAAAGTTTAGCACTAAGAAGTGGTGAATAGTTTCTAGCAACGTAAACAAATGACTAATTTTGTTTGTTTTGATTATTTTTTCCTAGGATGCTTTGTATTTGGGCCGAGTCGGGCCAATGTAGTGTTGGACTCGGGTCGGCTGGACTAATTTAACTTCGGACTCGGGTAGGGCCGGATAAAACGATAAAGGCCTACACATATATCTATATTACAACTAAAAATTGAAATTTATCTTATTAACGAAAAAAATAAATAAATGAAATTTTTAAAAGTAAAATCGAACAGAACAGTATATTACGTACACACATATTTAGAAAAACGGCCCAAATTGTTAACGGCCCGTGTTGAATTTTCAACATTTTTCACACGACCACTCTGCTTCTACAACGACACATGCAAATTTTTATTTATTGAATTGTTTTGATGTAGGGGAGAGCGGAGCTACAAGTTCCGTATTTTAACCAACCTTATATTTTGTTAAGAAAACATAATTCTAGCATAAGTATTAAGAGATTAAAATTTAGTAATATATCTAACTTTGCTATAAATACAGTTTTTGGGGTTGATTTTTTGTAAGTTTTTTTATAATTAATAATACAATACCTAAAGTCGGAAAGTAACAACTTACCCCGGTTCGGGGCTAGTTGTTAACAGGGTGGGGCAAGTTGTTACGAGATCTATGGAAGGTGTAATATGTAAAAAAAAACAATAATTTATTTAACTAAGTATGTATTTAAAGACTAATCAATAATATCTTATCAATAATTAGTTGTTTTTCTTAAATTTATTATAAAGAAAACATTTTTACGTTTCAACATTTATAAACTTTTACTTAAAAAAATGGGGAGAAAGGAACATCCTTTCCAAGTTCTTGTATAACACCAGAAGTTGCAGGCAAATTTACAACTCCCGATGACCCTGGCTGATCCAAGATTTGTCTTTCGTCAGTAAAGCTTACATTTAACAAATACTCTGCTAACTTGTTTTCCTGTTCTTCAATAAAGACCAATCTTACTTTTTTGTAGCCAATCGCAGCGTTTTCTACTCCAGATTTCAACTTTTTTACAAATCTATATAACGTCATATGACAAATATCTAATTCTCTGGCAACAGTTTTTATTTTTTAACCGTCTTTAATAACTGCATCTGAAGCTCTTTGCATTAACTCTCGAGATACAGAACCCCCGTGTTGTTTTCCGAATATAAGTCCGCATACTGCAAAAGGAAAAAAACATTATTTTTACTGCATTACCGGTACAGATGAACTGGGGCAAGTTGTTCCAAGGTCACAACATGCCCCCAAAAAAGGGAACATCTAGCCCCGATAACACATGGGTTCAAAACAGCAACTACTAGATTAGGTTACGAAACATATACGGTTTTAGCGTAGTATATCGAGATACTCGATATATTTTTGAATAAAAATACCAAACAACTAATCGCTAATTATTTAAATTCGCCAGATATACCAAAAATATCAAACACGAAAATATTTACTTATGCGGATCAGCGACGTACAGGTTCTCTTTCCAATGTACCGGACGTCACTGGCCTGATTAAGATAGCTGCCGTCGGTGCGCAGAAACGTTCGATTTCATGGCATATTTACTAATTATATATATATTTTTTCCTTGTGGAGCTATTTCAATCGGAACAACTTACTCCGAGAACTTTTAGCTCCGCTCTCCCCTACACATAACGGTAAACAAAAGTTTTAATAGATATATAACAGACATGGGCAAATGCGGCTCTTGCTGAAAGCGTTAATTTCTGTTTTTTGTTATTATTTTTACAATTTTATTTTTGTAATTCTGTGAAAATACGTTTGTTAATAAAATTCAATATTTGTTTTATATTATATTTATATTATATAATAAAATTGTGCTCCTTACCATACTATCCGCCACGACAGTACAGAACTGCGGCTCCCATGAAATTTGCAAAACCTACATTTCCACCCAGCGAGAGGAGGTAGGCAAGCGAGAGTTCGGCTCCCACTGTACTCTCGCTTGCCTACCTCTGATAATATCGCTTAGCGGTCACACGATTTAACGTGACGAGCCGCGGGTTGGCCAGGCCTGTTCAAACGAAGAATACAATCTTATATTACCTATTAACTTTGTTAAATTTTACGAATGTTATGAATATAACAGCAGTAATATCTACAAAGAAGCACGTGTCGTGAAATACTTTGAAAAATGTTTTTGACAATTTCGATAAATGAAATTCTTTGTGTTTTTGGCCAGGCGTTTTTCTCCCCAATATATCTGCTTCCTTTTAACTCAAATTTAAATGACGTAATATTACTCGGCTCCTTTCGAACAACGCAGACAACAGCAATGTCTTTTTTTTGTCACACTGATATTCCGTGTCGTAAGCTGTTGACAGCTTATCTTCAGCAACTTCTATCTATGCACAGAATTGAGAAAGATTCCTCATCTTCCATAAACCTGTTCGTAAGAGAACTGGAATTGGTAGGTTTTTCCCTGTCGGAACCAGTCTAATTGCTGATGGCACATTGGGATAGATCGGCGTTTTTCAAACTATAGGTCACGCCCCAATATTGGGTGGCGTGAAAATTTTAATGGGTGGCGAAACGATACTACTACTCGCAGACGATACTTGTAGGCCTGATACTTGTATTTTTGAAATATCCTCTAAGAACTAGGAACAATAGATGCATCTGTTTAGTAGCGAAAATTTTGGCTACTTTTTCGTTATAGTTATAATTGTAATTTAATAATAAAATAAAGATTACAGAATGTAAGTACAGAAAATTGCTTTCTATTTTCTATTTTGAATAACATCAAAGTAGATGTTTGATGTATGGTCGTAGACATAGAGTCATTTAATTTGCAACGGTTTTGAAAATATTCCCGTGTTATTTAAACTTTTAGTTTAAAGTACAGTACATAATGCGGATATAATAAACATGTTAATTTTTATAAAAGTACGCTAAAATAATAACACAATAAATGTATATAATCGCATAATACAGTGATTCTCAACCACTGTGCCATTTTGGTGTGTACCCACTGCAAATATTCGTACATAAGCGAGGTCAGAAAAGTAGTTAAATCGGTTCTACGTTCCTAGAGCGCGTTTAAAAATTGTAACCAATGTTACGGTAGTTACCAAGGCATGTAGAAAATACCAAAATCACCAACTTCGTTTAAAAATCAATTATGACGTCACTGGTTGTTCCGCGGTACTTACCAAAGTAACGCTATGTTCCGCCAAATTATTAAATTACGAAAAGTGTTCCGTAACAAAAAAAGGTCGAGAATCACTAACACAATATCTATTTATATTTAAAACAAAACAAGGGAAGCTGCGTTTGCACGGTTTTTACGGACATCACGCCACCGAGTGATTCCTAATTACATATCATTTATAATAATGTATTTAAGATGCGGATCACATAAATGTCAGACGAGTAACACAATCAAATCGTGCGGAAACGATTAGTAATTAACCGAGCTTTATTTATAACGAATAAAGTATGAAATTATCCTTTCAAATACAGAAATAATTCTTTCGAACAATTCGGTGCTTCTCTTAAATAATGATTTAAGTCTTTGGCATTATAGGCCACGGCACATCGTCGAGAAATTTGTGATTTTCGATTCTTTTTTCTGTACGACGTTCCTCGGGATTCTGAAATTGTCAACGACAATAATTAATTACACTCGTCGCAACTACTCGATACAATTACCTTACTTAAACTATATCAGAGAAATTGCGATAAAACAAACAAGTAAAAAGTGATACGTCGATAACTTTAAATTTCTTATCAATGATTAAAATGTAACTAAGTCAGTTACTGAAAACCGTAATCCGACGTTCGATTAACCGTAATGAGTTAATCGTCAAGAGATTAAGTAAAAAATACTTTAAAAATCATTTGTTTCAAAAAACCAATGATGGCGTACAACATTAATTGTAAAAAAAATGTTAGATATTATGATATAAGGAAATGTGAAACGTGTAATATATCAAAATAAAACGACACGACATATAAAAAGATTTAGTAAAATGTATAGTAAACAAATATCAAGCAATGGGATCGGTTATTGTATACGTTAAAAACAATAATCTTTAATAATTGTAAAATTTTTAAAAATAAACGAGTTTTAAAAAATTAATTCTTTTTTATCCGATTTCGAATGAGCCAAGAACTGAGATGGACACACAAATTAACAAATATTCCTTACTTTATTGTTCTTTATCCATGCGTTATTATCTGAATTATCCAAATGCATTTCACAAATTTCTTTGCCTCTTCAGTGGATATTACATTCTTTCAACACTGTTACATTTATTACAATGTTGATACCATGGGGATTCGGTTCTTTTCAGACGAATTGCCGCCTCATGCTCTTTAACACGTTGTTCAAGTTGTCTTCCTGTTTCACCAACATAGATCTTACTTCTTGGACATGTGCATATTAGTTTGTAGACGACTCCTGCTTTTTTCAAAGGGTCGCTTGAATGTCCTACCCTTTTTCTGTTCACCACATAAATACTTTTGCTTAATCTATTTTTCTGCTCACCCACTAAGTTGACAGAACAATTTTTAAAGTTATTTTTATATTTTTCATAAAACTTTTTAATATATGGAATTTTAATGTATAGATTATTACTTTTTTCTTTTTTTACATTATATCTACTTATGGCATAACTATTGTACCACTTACGTATTACTTGCTGGGGGTAATCGTTAAGCAGATATTTTTTAAAAAGGCTTTCAGTTTCAAGTTCTATATACTTCTGCAATGTCGTTCTGTTAAAAATTTTTCTTAGTTCTATTATGAAAACGTTTCTTTTTATACCTAAAGAACAGTACGATTTATAGTTGATTACTTTATCATTATTGCAAGTCTTTGTATACTTACGAAATAGTAGTGTTTTTTCTTTTCGTGTGATTGTAACATCTAAATAGTTAATTTCATTATTTTTCTCTTCTTCGTAGGTGAATCTGATATCATTATTTAAACTGTTTGCATAAGTTTCAATGTTTTTGGCTGTAGTAATATTGGAATCATACAGGATCAATATGTCGTCTACATACCTGGCGTAGAAGGAAATGCCTTGGAACTGGAAAATCTTTTGATCTAATAATGTCATGCATATATCTGCAATCTTCGGGCCTATAACGGACCCCATTGCTATCCCATCTTTTTGTCGATAAAAGTCTGTAGAAACCGAAAAATAGTTGTTTTTAAAAGCGAATTGTATAAATTCTAAAATGTAATTAGGTAAATTATAATTACGTAAGCATTCTAAAACAAAGTTCCACTTAATTGATGGGTACATTGATTTTACATCCAGACTCATAAGTCTAAAGGATTCCTTACTTTGACCATATAACAGATGCGAGATTAGTTGATCTGTATTTTTTATACTGTAGCTAGAATCTGGTATACACTGTAAATAATTTTTTATATAATGTTCTAAATTATATAATATAGAAAATTTAAAATCCACAAGAGGTCTATAAACATTTCCTACTTTATGAGTTTTAAGTCTAATATTAAGTTGCGGTATACGTATCTTGTTAAAATCTATTATCTTTTTAAATCTTGGTTTGTAAATTCTTTTTTATGTGCCTTCATCAACTTTGTTAATCCTTTTTTAATATCTTCGGTTGGATTATTATGTAGTTGTTCATATTCATCAGTAGATACTATTTCTTTTTTCTTTAATTGTAAATCTGAATTCGTAATAATTATGAGTGCGTGAGATTTATCTGCTTTAATGATAGATAATTGTTTATGTTTACAGTATTTGACTAATCTATTCATTTTTCTAGTAATATTAATTGCTTTTTTATCTACTATATATTGGTTGTACGCACCTTTACCTTTAAACTTTTGAAGATCTTTACTTAAGTGTATTCTCAACTGTTCTTTATCCTTTGATTTTCCTGGGATTCGTCGAATAGCGCTCTCTATTTCTGCTACAACTTCAATTGACTTTGAAAAAATGGGAAAGTTCATATTCGTCAATTCGGCAATTCGTCTGAAAAGAACCGAATCCCCATGGTATCAACATTGTAAAAATAATAATTGTATCATAAATAGAAGTAATATTAAAATATTGTATAAAATAGATAATATTGTAACAAGACGCATCGCGGAACATTATTGTATCAAAAGTTATGCAAATGTCATCAATCTGAATACCGGTTTATCTGTAGATGCATGCTGGGAAAACTTGATAGAGTATAAATGTAACAGTGTTGAAAGAATGTAATATCCACTGAAGAGGCAAAGAAATTTGTGAAATGCATTTGGATAATTCAGATAATAACGCATGGATAAAGAACAATAAAGTAAGGAATATTTGTTAATTTGTGTGTCCATCTCAGTTCTTGGCTCATTCGAAATCGGATAAAAAAGAATTAATTTTTTTAAACTCGTTTATTTTTAAAAATTTTACAATTATTAAAAATTATTGTTTTTAACGTAAAATGTATAGTACAAAAATAAAAAATTAATTACATAAAATGCGTAATTAACTTACGTTCTGTAATAAATCCTGAATTATTTGTTTGGCATCCTGCGGTAGTTCAAAAGGATACGTCAACTCCACTTGTTCGGCAACTGCAATGATATTTTTATATTAATCCTCGTTTCCTTTATTTCTTAACGACTTCCGAATCGATACTACTTCGGACTTTTTCGTTTATCGGCAATGACTGAAAATCTTCTATGGTCATAATTTGTTCCAGGTAAGGGTTCATCGGAGTATTTCCGACCAAAATCTGATACAATGCAACTCCAAACGCCCACCAATCGCAGTAAGCGTCTGTAAACCATACATTGATTTCACCAATAAAAGAAAAACATAAAAAATTCATTAAATGTAAATAACGTTTCTTACCGTATTACTTTTGTTTAAGAGTCTCTGGGCATAAATAAAACAGAGTGCCGCAGAACTCTTTTGGACGGCGTTCGAGCTGAAAACAATAAAATCGTCACGTAACGAGAAAAGTACAGTCGGAGCAGAAGAAGAGGCGTACAATACTTACTGTGCACAGGCCAAAGTCAATCAAATGCGCTTTGTTGTTCTTATCCATTAAGATGTTGTTGGAGCTTATATCTCTGTGAATAATTTCTATCGGAGAAAGCAAAATAATTTGTCACACAGTGTATATATACGTAAGGAAATTTATACGTAGGAATATATTTAGATAAAGCACCTTTTTTGTGAATATAAGCGATGGCCGAAGCGAGTTGAGCACCGATCCTCTTAGTTTGGGTTTCCGACAATATTCCATTTATTTCTAAGAAGGCTGTCAAATTCTTTCCTTCCACATAATCACAGACGAAACAGTAACTGAAGAGCGCGAATTGTTTATTACTCGAAACATATAACATGTTACGAATCAGTAATATCAAAAAACGAATACCTTACCTAATATCAGTTTCGAAGTTTCCAATAAAACTGACAATGTGAGGATGACTGGAAGCACGGCGCCAAGCAATTCCTTCTGTGACAATGTCGAATTCCTGTAAATAAAAAGGTATACGAAATGCGAAATTAATATATTGTGTATTAGTTGTTTATGGTATATTTTGAAAAGTATTAACAACAATATTATATAAACGAACTGTGGTTTTTCAGTCAACTGTACACACTTCACGTGCCAAAGATAAAATAAAGTAGTACATTCTTTAATTCTACCAACGCCCAAACATTGTATTGTTTTTTCATAGAAAGAATACCGAAAACGAGGCTCGATGCATACCTGATTAAGTAAAAACGGTCGTTTCTCGATGGCTTTGACAGCGATTGTTCTGTCGGAATTTTTACACCGAGCCACATAGACTGTGCCGAAAGATCCATTACCAATTTCCCGAATTCGTACTTATCTTCGAAATTGTCTAAACGTTTAAGTCCAAATTCAAAATCGTCCGATTCGCATTTCTATAATTATAAAATATTTTAGTTGCAAAGTTCGTTAATTGAAAAACAGAAAAAAGCGAAGAAACTCGAGTGTTACCGATGAATCGGAAGTCTCTCCTTTTACGCAACAACAGCGCAAAAGTTTACAAAATACACTTTTGAAGAACTGTTTAAATCCTCCAATTTTCTTCACCTCCGACGGTGAATCTCTTTTGTAAGCGGAGAAACACTCATCGGCAAGCAAATCGTTAAATTTCTACGTAAAGTGAAAATAATAATAATTGTCGTTCTTAATGCGTATTTCAAAATCGAGGGAAGACTTATTAATTGACTTTTAATCAAAAAGAGATATGAAGTTAATAAATGAAATTAAATAACTTACGTTGTTAATCCAGTAATTCTAATTTTGCTGACCGCCCGGATCAGCGCCATCACCTCTATTATAATTAAATTAATGAAATGTTAAATAAATATAAAAGAATTGTCATTGGTAATCGTAGCTTTAGATGAAATTTACCTTTTCCTCTTCATTTTCTCACTATAAAATCGCGAACGAATTCTTTCGAAAGAGCGTTTCATTTTGCTTCAACAATTCAAACAATTAAAAATTGTCACTTCGAGAACATTGTTGAAAAATGACATTAAAATTAATGTTGTTTTTCGATTTGTATGAAATTTTCTGATACGCGTGTGTGAAAAAATTTAAAATCTAGTAAGGAGTTTCTTAACTTTCTTGGTAACATTTACAATTGCGTGTGGCGTTATCTCATTATATTCTTTTGAAAATCTTTTATATAAAAGATATAAATTTACAAAATGTGCAAAAACTTAATTTCCAAGGTAGAAATTAGTTTTATAAGATAAGAATAAGAGTGTAAATACCGATAACGATGAAAATTTTTGTTGGGCCCGACCCTTTTCGAGATACGACACACGACTTTCCTATCACCTCACACCCTCAACCTTTAACTAATAAAATTGAATAGCATCAATCTCGTAGTATCCAAACTTTTCTGCAAAACTATAGACATTTTCGATAAACGTACTGGAATCGTTTCCATGAAAGTGGGTGAACCAATTCATTGCTCCTTCACACATACAAAACAAACCCACAGTTTTCCCATTTATCGACGTCTCCCGAGACAAAAATGTATACAAAATTTGTGGATTTGCTGGTGCTTTACCGATCGCCATTCTTTTTCTTCTGTTATATATAACCAAAGGAATATAAAAATGATCAAAAGAATTCGTGTCTTTACAGCGAACAAACTGTTATTTTTTCGGACGAACCACTAACGTCTTTATATTTACTATAATCTTAAGAAGTGTTTCTGTTATATATGAAAGAAGCGCTTCAGTGTGCGAGTGGATTAAACCATCGAGCACGTGGTTCGTGTTTTACCAACGAGTTAGCGACATGAAAGTTTCCGGATTATCTACACTTGTCTCGCACCGAAATAAAGACCAATTTTCTGTAGAAAAAACTATTAAGACATTCCCTCGATGTTTATCGATGGCGGGTATGAATAAATGAAATCCGTCGTAACCTTTCGACAAACTTTGTAACGCTGACGACCACGTGAATCAGTAAATGATTCCTTTTATAAATAGTTTAATTAACGTATATAATATAAAATAAAACACAACAATTAGGTTTATATGCATTTATGTGTTCCATTTCATTTTCTAGTGTAAAAATAGCTTTCCCTAAGAAATGAAGTAAAACACTGAAAACGAGTATGCCACACAGTCACTCTTAGACCGAATAGAATTTCATTTCAAGTTAGTCTTTTTGGTTATTGCATGATTTGCACATTGCTGTTTTTATGACAGCAAGAGTATTGTTAAAAACAAATCGATTGCAATTATTGCACTTGTTGGCAGTTTTTGTCAAGTATTATGCAACACCCAACGGTTTTAGTTTCACTGCACGATCATTGAGTTGTTTCGAAGTTTTGCTGATCAACATTACTGGTATGCCTTGTCTGATATAGTCTGCTCTTCATTCAATTTGTCGGGATGTAATTAACTTGTACTGTCAATCTATGTACCTATGGTAATATTTTTAATTAAATAACTGAACTGAACTGAACTGTCAATCTATATATATAATCGAGACGAGTTGATAATAATAATAATAATAATAATAACTCTCCCGTGGTCACCACCTGGTCGTGGTGGGAGAGCCCAGTAATTTTACTGATCCATAGGGCAATGCAGGCTGGAGCACAAGCTCCTGGTAGGGACACCCATGCCAGTAAGGTCTATAGGGAGAAATGAAGCTAAGAGTGACCACACACCCACATTCTGCGGAGATATGTATCATGGTAGTAACCAGATCTAAATGTGATACCGGCTCGGACGTCGCCCGGGTTAACAAGGTCCGCGTTCGTGGGTTAGGCAGAGGCTCACGTTCGAAAAATAGGCCACAGTCTCCCCTGGTTACCGGTGGCGAAAGCAGCACCGGCCCAAGCATGGCTACTGCAATGCCCTCAACAGATGTGAGGAACCAACCCAGCCTTGGTGTTTCTGTGGCAATGCATCCACAGACCACAAAGGCTGGAAAACCACGCCAACGGATGAAATGGACAGTAGAAATAAACGAGTTTATCATCCGTACTTATTACACCATCACAAAACTCGAAACAAACATGACAGCATACAGACAACAACTACACCATAGATTCACACAACAATATCCTCACCTCACTGTCACCGAACAAAGGGTTGTTGATCAAAAAAGAACAATTATACACAACAACCTTATTCCACAAACAACACTTGAACTTATCAAACAACAGGTTGCTGATCAAATACATCAACAGACAGAAACATCTAACATTAATAAAGATCATGTAACCTGTCAGGATAATCCAGCAACAAGCATTGATAATAACACACATACAACAATTACCACTAATGATACTACAGACACTTCCTCGTCCATCACTGATAACATAGACATGGATTTAGTTAATACGCTCTCACTTATATTTCAGGAAACACTCACTAAATATACAGGCACAGATCCCACACAACGACCACGAATACCAAAAATCAACACGTCAAAGGAAGTAGGAAAAACACTAAATTATGTAAACACTCACTTAATACCACACTACATTAATTCAATTTCTAAACTCGCAGACATTCATACATTAGTTTATGCTGGGGCAGTCACAGTAGTGACACACCATGGACTGAAAGTACAGTCACAGACAAATACACAGAAAACACAATACTATCACAAGCCTGCCTGGCAGAGAAGAATAGAAATACAAATAAATGACATTAGACAGCAATTAGGCAGGCTGACACAATACACTAAAAGCAACATAACACCCAAATTAAGGAAACAGCTCAAAAACATTTTTAAGAAAATAAAAACGCATACAAAACATGAACATCACAACACACACATTACAGAATACATTGATACACTAAAACAAAAACTTGCTGCCAAAGCACGTAGGCTCAAACGTTACAAAACATGTACACTACGAAAACAACAAAATAAATTATTTACAAACAATGAAAAACTCTTTTACAGACAAATTAATAACAAAGCAAACACTGATACACAGCACAGTGGCACACCAACAGAAGAAGAACTCACAACATATTGGTCTTCTCTTTGGTCCAGTGCTGTCACGCATAATGCTGATGCAGATGCTTGGATCGAGGAGGAGGACAGAAACTTGCACAACATACCAACTATGCCCTGTGTTGAAATAAACATACATGATTTCCAATACACTGTTAACAGAACACACAACTGGAAGACACCTGGTGTAGACAACATTCACAATTTCTGGTACAAAAAGTTTACATCACTGCACCAGGAACTAGCTAAACATCTAACACACATCATCATCAATCCACAAGACATGCCAAATTTTCTTACCCAGGGCATCACCTACATGAAACCTAAAAACAACAATACCACAGACCCCACACAATACAGACCAATTACATGTCTTCCAACACTCTACAAATTATTGACATCCTGTATCGCAAACAAAATAACAAACATATTGAAGAACACGACATTCTAACAGAACAGCAAAAAGGTTGCCGTAGAAATCACAGGGGATGCAAAGAACAGTTACTCATAGATTCAGTCATTCTACGGCAAGCACACAAACAACACAGAAACATACACATGGCATATATAGACTACAGAAAAGCATTCGACAGTGTTCCACACAGTTGGCTGCTACATATTCTACACAAGTACAAAATACATTCATCGCTCATTGCATTCTTTCAAAACACTATGCAGCACTGGAGAACAACACTACATCTCAGGGTTAGTAACACTTCCATACAAACAAACCAAATTTTTATTAGGCGAGGAATTTTTCAAGGAGATTCCTTGAGTCCTCTCTGGTTCTGCTTAGCCCTGAACCCATTATCCAACATGTTAAACAACACGCAATATGGTTACAATATCAGACACGAAAAAACAACACAGTATACACTGTCACATCTCATGTACATGGATGACATAAAACTTTATGCATCCACACAAAAACAACTTCATCAACTCCTACAAATCACACATTCATACACCAAGGACATACAAATGAAATTTGGCCTAGATAAATGCAAAACACTTCACATAGAAAAAGGAATCCTGAAGAAAGAAGATTTTGCACTTGGAAATGGAGACATTATTGAATCCATGGAAGAGGGTGAGCTCTACAAGTATTTAGGATTCCAACAGGCCAAACTAACAGAACATGCACAAATAAAGCAAAGATTGATTAAAGAATACCAAAGTAGGTTAAATGCTATTCTCAGAACACAGTTAAATGCAAAACACACAGTTAAAGCAATAAACACGTATGTCATCCCAGTACTCACATATTCTTTTGGAGTTATACATTGGACTCACACAGATCTCGAGCAACTCCAAAGAAAAACAAGAATTACACTTACTAAGCATAAACAACATCATCCTAAATCCGCCACAGAAAGATTAACCCTTCCACGTAAAGATGGCGGACGTGGCCTGATTGACATAGTTAACCTTCACTACAAACAAATACAGTCACTGCGAGAGTTTTTCTACAAGAAACAAGAAACATCACAATTACATAAAGCAGTAACTCTAGCAGACTCGAATAACACACTATTAAACTTACACTCACATCATATGGACACAACGCAACATATAAAAAGCATAGACACCATTAAGCAATCGTGGGCTCGAAAGGCACTCCATGGCAGGCATCCTTATGATCTGGCCCATGATTTTGTTGACAAAACTGCGTCAAACAGCTGGTTAGCTCGGGGATGCCTCTTTGGGGAGACGGAAGGATTCATGATTGCCATACAGGATCAGGTCATAAATACTAAAAACTACAGAAAACACATACTCAAAGATGCAACACTCACAAATGACACATGCAGAAAATGTCGCATCATGCCAGAAACTATACAACACATCACCTCTGGTTGCAAGCTCTTGGCACAGACAGATTATTTACACAGACATAATCAAGTAGCAAATATAATACACTAAGAGCTTGCAAAGAAACACAAATTAGTAGACATCTACGAACCATACTACAAATACATTCCACAGACAGTATTGGAAAACAACACGCACAAAATGTACTACGACAGAGCCATAATCACAGATAAAACAATTTACCACAACAGACCAGACATCACACTCATTGACAAACACAATAAAATCACATACATTATAGACATATCTATTCCAAACACTCACAATATACAAAACGCATGCACTGAAAAAATTAGCAAGTACACAGAACTCGCCCAGGAAATAAGGCATCTGTGGAGGATGGATAGGGTGCTTATTGTACCTGTTGTTCTCTCCTCTACAGGTGTCATACCACACACACTACACAAAAGCCTGGGCACATTAGAATTGAATAGAAACACATACATCACACTACAGAAGGCCACTATATTGAATACATGTCATATTGTGAGAAAATTCCTGAATACAGACACACACACTGATACACTTCTTTAATTTCTGTTTTGGTTACTATGCCTTGACTTTGGTCCGGCATAGTACACAGCCACCGGTGTTAACCGAGTATATCTCACTTAACCCAACATAATAATATTAATCAGCGCAGAGCCCAAACGGTTAGGAGTTGAAAGTTGAAATTTGGTACGCAGTTAGGGTACGTCACCAGAACGCACACTAAGAAGGATTTTTCGAAATTCCTCCCACGGGGGAGAGGGACAGGATTAAGTCTTAACACTTCTCATCAACAATGAAAGTGTGAAGCAACAATGGAAGTGTGAAGAAATAATGGAAGTGTCAACAATGGAAGTGTTACGTAACAATGGAAATGTTAAGAGCTCAAACGGTTAAGAATAGAAAGTTAAAATTTAGTACATAGTTACGGTACGTCACAAAAACGCACACTAAGAAGGAATTTTTCGAAAATTCTCCCTACGGGGAGAGGGACAGGATTAAGGCTTAACACTTCCATCAACAATGGAAGTGTTAAGTATCAATAGAAGTGTTAAGTAACAACGGAGAACAAGAGAAGCCGACGTGCAAGATTTACGGGCGCTGGAGGAAAAAAAAAAGAGTAATATGTTAGAACATATTCGATTTTCAAATTTAAACAGATTAATTCGGTTTTTCTCGACTTTTCTTCTTTAGAACATTCGATGAAAATCGAACGATATAATCAGAACACGTCGTGAAAATCGAACAATATTACAATATTCGATTTTCAAATTCGACCTTTTATTAAAAATATTTAGTTTGTTGATGAAATTACTTATTTTTTTCTGTGACTATAACGTAATAGTCTTAATCTTCGCTATCATTACTTTTGCCTGAGCAACGCCGGACCTATCTGCTAGTATATGCATAAAACAACATTGAAAATATTATACCGTTTACGTAATATAAAAAATGCAAAAGATAATTAGAAAATACAATTGAGCCTTCACTGCATAGAAATTAAGTTTGAGACGTTGGGGGGTGTGCTATATAAACTAAGTAGTACAGGTAAGGAAAACGATAATTATATTTGTGAAACGAAAGGAAAGTTAGGTAAGAGATTGAAAAAACAAGTGACGTCAATTAGATCGGGTTATAGACAGTCTCCTTAGTTTTTGTATTGCACGGGACAGGGTTGTACGATAAGTAAAAAGAATGTTACGGTATTACATATTGAAAAACTCTGTATATAGAACTGTTTTAGGAACATACTGAATTATTACAATTGTAAGGACCCAGACGAGGTCCGAAATCGCAAAGATGCAGAATCCTGTTGTGAAAAAATTAACGATAAATTATATGAGAGAGAGAGAAAAAAAACTCTTAATCAAAACAACGTAACGAAAATTGTAAACAACGAGTTTCGGGATGACGTCAACGCGTGTTAAACGACCTGTTAATGTTTAATCCAAAGATAGAACTCTGACACACGCGCTCATAAAGAGGTATAGGTGTGACAAAGTACTCAAAGGAAAAAACATCCAACTGAGGAAAACAATTTCAGAAAAGGGGAAATTGAAGAGATAGGAAAATATCGCGTAATCGTTAGAATTTTAAAATGACATCAATTGCAAACAACGGATTAAATTATGAGTGCAGGTGTCGTGGTTCTATCAACAATCTTGGAGCATAGTCGACAAAGGGTGTCAAATAGACACGTCGAATCGGACCTTTTCCGCGACCCGACATGGTCTCGGTTTGCGCTTGAAACAGAGGGGAGACCAATCGGAAAACGAGGAAAGGGACGAGAGACCAATCCGAAGGGTGGATAGTACACGAGAAAAACGTATTAAAACTGGGACTTCAAAGTCGAAAGAGTTGACATTGGAATTACGGACTGCCTCTTATGGATTAAACCGACGGTGTGTGTAGTGTCGTCGCCCGGAACATCTAAGTGTATCACCGCTCGTTTCCATCGTCCAACGGCCCTTCTCGTCCGCCCAGGACTGGATAGATCAACCAGCCGAACTCTCACGTTTCAGAAGATCGCTGAGATTTGGAACTGTCTACTCGATGTATGCATGAATTCGTCCAAATAAACGGTTTTCCGCATGTAAACACTTGTTATTATTTGCCTCCTTCGCAACCGCCCACATGCACGGGTTTCCTTAGGCTCATCCTGACGCGAGATTAATTGTAAGCCCCTTGAAAGTCGGCAAATCTTACATACATTGAGTTACGTCGTTCTCGATTATACGTCATTTGTCAAAAAGTATATGGAAAAATAAAAATCAAGTTTAAGTCATTTTATTCGACTTTACATTCGTCCGCCACAAATATCGAACTCGTAATATCACTAGAAAAGCATTAAAAGCGCATAAAATCATATTAAAGTATGCACATTTACAGTAAATGTTAATATAATCATCATAAATCCTAGAGAACGAAACACGAAAACATCTGTGTTTCGTGTCGTCGTCTTATTTAGCGGTCTTTAAGTGCTCATTACTGGCGTTTTACGCCGTAGTTTCGACTTACGTCGTAACTACACAAGTAAATTCGACTTACGTCGCCTCTCCTGGAACCAATTACTGTCGTAAGGCGAGGTATACCTGTACTTTCCTGTATACCTGTACGTCTTGTTTAAACTCGATCGATAATCTGATGACCAAATGAATTCTACCCACAAGTTTAAATTCGTCAATTGAATAAACATTTTAAATATTTTACAGCAAATTAATAATTTCAGCTTTTGTTGAGTTTCAGTTCATTCTTCTACGACTTTTGAATATTATATTCGATACGCCAGATTGAACCTTAATAGAGTTTTAAACAAGTAGTTTCTTCACTTGATTCGATAAGAATGTTGAATAATGGTAAAAGTAATATTGTATTTTTTGTCCCTGTAACGCAGATGCTTTTATTGAATGTTATTAATTAATTTCAGTGCATAAATAATGTATAACAAACAATGGCATGTATTATTACGTATTCGTGTTTTTTATCTTATTATATTCAAATCTGATAATATTCTTGATATAATTTGAATTCTTGAATCGCATTTAATTGTATCGATTTAAATAAATTAAAAAACATATTGTTTTAATTTTTTTTTTATTTTTTTTTTTAAGTAGTTTAAATATTTCGCTGGATGAAAATATTTTTTTTATGAAATAAAAAGACATAGGGAGGACAAGATAATCTACATTTTACAGCGCAAATTTACAAGTGGATATAAGGTCCGAAAATCCCGACTGGAAGTCATGGATGCAACTCAAGACGTCGTAAGGTTACCAATTCCAATATTCGAAAAAATTTTTATAATTTTAATTGGAGTTTTCCTGTGTTTTTAGAATTGTTTCCTGGACGGCCGTGAAGCCTAAAAAGGAAGGTCGGGTCGTCCTAAAGTTTTTATTCTTGAACAATGTAAGGAAAAAAATGGTGATCCACTAAAAATTATTTTTTGGAGGCGACTGTCTTTTTATTTCATAAAAAAATATTTTCATCCAGCGAAATTTTAAAACTAAAAAATTTAATAATAATTCGCCGCCAGAGGGAGGACAAGATAATCTACATTTTACAGCGCAAATTTACAAGTGGATATAAGGTCCGAAAATCCCGACTGGAAGTCATGGATGCAACTCAAGACGTCGTAAGGTTACCAATTCCAATATTCGAAAAAATTTTTATAATTTTAATTGGAGTTTTCCTGTGTTTTTAGAATTGTTTCCTGGACGGCCGTGAAGCCTAAAAAGGAAGGTCGGGTCGTCCTAAAGTTTTTATTCTTGAACAATGTAAGGAAAAAAATGGTGATCCACTAAAAATTATTTTTTGGAGGCGACTGTCTTTTTATTTCATAAAAAAAATATTTTCATCCAGCGAAAATTTTAAAACTAAAAAATTTAATAATAATTCGCCGCCAGAGGGAGGACAAGATAATCTACATTTTACAGCGCAAATTTACAAGTGGATATAAGGTCCGAAAATCCCGACTGGAAGTCATGGATGCAACTCAAGACGTCGTAAGGTTACCAATTCCAATATTCGAAAAAATTTTTATAATTTTAATTGGAGTTTTCCTGTGTTTTTAGAATTGTTTCCTGGACGGCCGTGAAGCCTAAAAAGGAAGGTCGGGTCGTCCTAAAGTTTTTATTCTTGAACAATGTAAGGAAAAAAATGGTGATCCACTAAAAATTATTTTTTGGAGGCGACTGTCTTTTTATTTCATAAAAAATTAAAAAATATTTGTTTTAATATTCTTTCCATTTATTAATAAACAAAGATAGTTTATGTAGTGTGTCGATTGTGTATTTATTTAAGACTATGCTAAATTGCCAGAAAATTAATGAGAACTGACACTAGAAGAGCGAAACGTTTTTAAACAGTCAAACTTCGGTTTTCGAACGTAATTCTTTCCTAAAAGTTGTAAATCGAATTCGTTCTAAAACCGAAACGACGTTTTACTTAAGAAACAATACAAAATGGAATAACCTGTTTTGACCTCTAAAACAGCTTTTTTTGTTTTTTTTTTTTTTTACTTTTTAGCCGCACTTCATACATAAAAATGTTTGCAAATGCAATATAATATTATATGTATATATATATCGAATATAAAATGTTTTTGTCACCCCTAACCGAAACCGAAATAACACTTTACAAAGAAGCGCATAGACAAAAAGACTCAACTCTGACTGCAGGGTTTTGAACACGATTATTTTAATAAGTGGTACCTCGTACTTCAATTATTTTTAAAGTTAATTATTATTTTTCGTTGTAAGTAATTGGTCATCCACTATTAATAGATATTAAATATTAATATTATAATATGTGAATAGTGTAATAAAGGTGTTTCTGCCCCACCAAAATGTGAATGACGGAATTTTATCAATATTGCAAAAAATACAGGAAAACCATGAAAAATGTACAAAAATGAAAAAAAAATTACTGGAAAATCAAGAAAAATTGCTAAAAATCAGACAAAAATATCAAAAAATTAAAAACCACAAAACAGCCTTCAATCACACGCCCAAAACCTATAATATTTAATATGTGAAAATCATAAAAATAGCCAAATCTACGATATGTAAAGTTTTGGTGAATGAGGAAACAGTCTGAGAATTTCCTAAAAATCATAAACTGTATAATATAGAAAAAATTTGATTGCCGCCACGGGAGAATCAATGCCATGACCAGTTATCAACAAACACCACGATATGCGCTTTATTTGAATTCCCACAGTCTTTCATTCCTCTGTATACAAACCTTAAATCTTTTCGCTTATTTAATACCTTAATATTTTTCTCCGCTATTGTTTTATTGAATCGATCCGGCAGATGAATTTGAAATTCATTCCATTCAGAGTCCATCGCTATTCTGTCACCGTAGTGAGTAGATATCGACTTAACATCGCGAATCGGGTATTCGTAATCAGTTTGTTGTTCGCATTATTTTCTTGCGAGAGTATTTTGAAGTGTACCGATAGTGTTTAGTTTATTCACACTTTCCATTTATATTGAGGAAAAAATTTCATACTGTATAAATGTCGATGTACTGTGAAATGAAGCGGGTTATTCATTCTTTGGTTTATTCACTTCGTATTCATCTTTCAGTGGATATTCTTCTATTGCTATAACCGATAACTTATCATTCATTTTCAAATAATCCAACAGAAGAAGTATAGTGTTTGTTGCTACTGTGCTAATAAAGTTGTTTAATTTTACCTTTTGATTCAAGCTTAAGTTTTTCTAGATCTCTAAACCTAATTTCTATAAAAGTATTAAAATCTAAAATATTTTGTGTTAAGTCCGACCACTCTGGAGATATGACACATAACGTCTCTATCTCCCCGCCTCCTCGACCCTTAATCACCAAACTTTACTAGCGTCAATGTCCTTTATACACGAGTTATGATACCAAATTTCGTCTTTTAGTCTTCATTCTATCTTGAGATATTAAACACACATACACACATGCCCGAAACCTCTGGATATAATAAATAATGAAGTCGATAGCAATAAAATTCAAGATAAACCTCAGTTTAAAATAATAAATTGGAATTGTAATGGTTTATTTAAAAAAATGATAATATTGAATTTAAATTAAAGGATTCTGATATAATAGGTTTAACGGAAACAAGGATGACCGCGATAAATGATGGATTTTTTAAGAATAATAACGAATTTAATGTAATTTTTTCGACAGTGGCCCATAAAGCGGTTGGCCCCGGTCGTCCATTTGGTGGTTTTACTTTATTTATTAAGAAAAAAATTCGCGAAATATCGACAGTTATATAGGAGTCTTAATCCAAATTACGAATCCAGATTTGCAGTTGCTGGAAACGAGCTAATCGCTATTATACTAGTGTATATTCCATGTATATCGGATCAACTCCGGATTTTAAGAAAAGTTTTCAAATTTATTGAAAAATGGATTCATCTTACGTTATAGTAATTGGAGATTTAAATGCCAAAATAGCCCCAAAAAATGGATACGGAATACAAGGGAACTAATTTATTGATTCAAAATACCCGCAAATCAAAAGATAAAAAATATAACAAACTAGGAGTTCAACTTCTCGAATATATGGATCAACTACAACGACACATATTAAATGGTAGAATAGAAAACGATTTCCCGTCCGAATTTACTCGCTTAACTAATGCGGGATGATCGACAATTGATTTAACGATATGTTCAGAGTTATTTACAGACTTACGTACAGAGATTCAGATATTAAATTGTGACCTTTCCGACCATTTTCCTATAAGAATGTCAATTCAAATAGCAAATAATCAACAAATAGTAGTAGTAGTGGTTTGGGAAGCTTTGATCACAAAATTAATTTTCTAATTACAAATTTGAATTAAATTAATTTTATTTTAACTTTAAAACAAAGTTTCTGTATTAATTATTAAATGTTTTTATAAATTTAAATTAAATTAATTTTTTAATTATAAATATGACACATACTGATCAAAAATTTGAATTAAATTAATTTTCTAATTACAATAAGGCAAAGTTTCTGTATTAATTATTAAATGTTTTTATAAATTAATTATTTTATAGAAGATATATGATTGGTCGGTTTTTGATATAAATTGAGTTTTAAGGAAAGTTAGAATTTATTTTTAATACCAAGATTAAAAATTGCAATCATGGAGAGATATGGTTTTATTATTACTTACGACGGTGATAGAAATTATTCTGTTTCTCCTCGTTTGTACAAGTCTATAAATACGTGTATTGCTGCGGTAAATAATTTTTTTTCGATATTCCTGATAATCTCCCTATTGTTTTACGTTATTTTAAAGTTAACGACGAAATATGGAAAGGAAATGGAAAATTTAGTTTTATATTTGTTGACGAGAATGGAAGAATTTATGAAGTTAGTAATAAATTATATTATTCGTTCGAGGAATGTTCAGAAGTTATGAAAGAAATTTATATAGAAAGGAACAAAAAGAATATATTAATATTTAGGGAAGATAATTTTTGGATCAAAGCATTATAAATTTACTAAAGCTTATAACTTTGATTAATATCGCGAATCGGGTATTTGTAATCAGTTTGTTGTTCGCATTATTTTCTTGCGAGAGTATTTTGAAGTGTACCGATAGTGTTTAGTTTATTCACACTTTCCATTTATATTGAGGAAAAAAGTTCATGCGCCAAACATCCTAGTAACTGTATAATCGTTGGACCTTCGCAATGCGGAAACACAACATTAGTGAGAAAAATTATTCGTAACAAAATTTATGAAAAGACATTAAAAAAGGTTCTATGGTGTTATTCCGTATATTTACCGTTTTTTCACGAGGAAAAAGATGTTACATTCATGTATGGTTTACCTGAATCCGTGCAAGGATGGGATTTAATAATAATTGATGATTTGATGCATGAACTCAGTTCAAAAACTGCATTTTTGTTTACAACAGAGTCTCATCATTATAATGTAAGCGTGATCGTGATAATGCAAAATTTGTTTCCAAAAAATAGAATTATGAGAGATATAACTTTAAACACACATTATTTGATATTATTTAAAAATAATCGCGACGAAAGTCAAGTAAGTTGTTTGGGACGGCAAGCTTTTGCTGGTAAATGTGATTATTTTATGGATGCGCATAAAAAAGCGACAGAAAAAGAAATCGGTTATTTGTTATTAGATTTTCATCCTAAAACGAATAAGAAATTTTCTGTGAGAGATTCGTGTTTTCCTGACGAACAAAGTATTTTTTGGATGTACTTACCAATAAAATGAAGAACGTAAAGAAAAATTATCATATGTTAGCACTGTTGTCTAAGACTACTCCTTCTCAACGAAAAGCAATATTCAAAGAAGCTACTCCGGATCAAATTAAAGTTTTGTGTGAAATATGCGATAATTTGCGGAGAGGAAATATACCTGCCGATGTTCGTAAATTACAAAAATATAAAAAAATTATCAGGAAATTAAGTGAAAAAAATGTTCCTTTAAATACTAAGAAAAAAATTTCAGTTTATCAATCTGGTGGATTCCTTCCTCTTCTACTGGCTCCGTTATTGTCTATGGCAGGTGGACTAATTGGTAAAGTAATAGGAAAAAGAATCTAATGGCGAAACAAATGGCTCTTGTCCCTCCTGAATTGTTGTCGGCATATCGAAAACCTGAAATAAGAATTGGTAATAATATCGAAGAATTACTTGAGACTGGTGATTTATCCGATGATAGTAAAGTCAAATTATTAAGTCAATTGATTTCGAGATATCAGAGAACAGTTCGTGCGCCAAAAGAACCTGTTAGAGTATCTGTTGTATGCGACAAAATAGAAGAAACGGAATCTCAACCTGAAGAAAAAGCTGTCGACGATGCATTTATTAAACAAATAATTTTATCTGTACCACAATTATATCAAAAATATATACCACATTTAATTGATAAGTTGAATCGAAGTCATTACGGATGGAATTCTAAAGGTGAATTAACAACCGATGGGAAACCTATTTTTGGAAGTCATATAGTAGACTTAATTTCGTATTTAATGAGAAATAGAAAAACCGCATTAGTTCCCGTTGGTTTTAACGAATTTTGGGACGGTTTAAAGAAAATAAACATTCCTAAAGAGTGGATTGGAAACAAAAGTTTGACAACATTAGCTGAAAAAACACAGTATCAACCAGCATCAGTCGAGACTTCCGAAGAAATTTTCTCTTCAAGACTATTTCACCAGTGGAAAATATCTAAGAGGAAGAGGAAGAATAATTCCGAATAGAAAAACTTTTGAAATCGATATACTATTATCCTAAATCTCCAGCATCTTTTGGTGGTGTAAGTAAATTAGTTAAAGAATCTAATTTACCGCAATCTGTTGTTAAAAAATGGCTATCTTCTCAACTGACTTATACACTTCATAAACCTGTAACAATTAAATATTCGCGAAGAAAAACTAAGAGTTTTTATCCTAATGACTTATGGCAAGCCGATTTAATTGTATTAAAACTATTTTCTAAATTTAATAATGGAGTAAAATACTTACTAACTGTAATCGATGTATTTACTAAGTATTGCTTTGTGGAACCAATAAAAGATAAAAACCTCAGTCAGTTTTTAAAGCTTTTGAAATCATTTTTAGAAAAAACATTCCAAAAAATTTACAAACTGATAAAGGAAAAGAATTTTATAATAGATTAGTAAAAAATCTTTTTAAAACATTTAAAATTAGTCATTATTCTACTCATTCTGATACAAAAGCAGCTGTTTTTAACGTTTTACATTAGAAAATATTTTCGTGTACTCGGCAAGTGCATTTTAAAAATATAACTGGATAAAACGCGAAAAGAATGGGTGCATTCAGCGCTATAATGCTGCAAGGTTGGCTAATCTTGTTCGATTCATTAACAGATGTATTTTTGATTCAAAAACCATAAGCAGAACTTTTACACGTATTGTCTTTTTGTATTTGCAATTTTCTTTTGTTCTTCTACACTTACGATAAACTTAAATTGAAGATAAGTTTGTCGAATTTTAATTTACTTTTTTAATCATTTTCAAAAATAACCTACAAAAGAGCAAAATGTGCTGTTCTAAAGCGATTTATTGTAATCGAGTAAATATCCGCCAAAACAATGGCAGATTGCTTGCAAAAAGCCTTCAGATAGCGACGTCACGTAACACTACTTTAGCCATACGCTTTATTATAGCAACTGCAGCGTTGCCGTTCGCCGAATGCCTCCACATATGTAAAGTTTGTAAAAATTGATGCCGTGCAGGTTAATCTGAAGTTGCTGTAACACATAACTCAACGTTTCTATTTCAGCAACTTTCCAAGAATTATTTCAGTGAGGAAACAAGCAAAGGACAAAGTGTAGCCTATAACGAGGATTCCAAGTGCACCGTATAAATCTTCCACGGATAAAGGTTTCACCGCATCTTCAAAACTGGGAACATTAACATCTTTTCGATCTTTAAAAATTTTTGTCTCAAATATTCTTCGTATTCTAGAAATACACAAATAATTTGTAATGGTTGTGATGCTTTAAAATATTTGATCATTAGTAAATTATCAACTTACAGTTTGTTGAATTGTTTTTTATATGGAAATCCTTTTCTCATGGCATATCCTTTAAAAACTGTAAAAAGAACATCATCAGATTTTACATAGTTTGATCCATAAGCAACTGCAACAAGATTTTCAACGTAAGGAGTTCCGATAACCACCATTCGGTCTTTTATAATCATGTCGTAAAACAATTTATTTGTAAAAGCCTTCACTTTAACATGATTTTTATCTTTAGTATCTATCATTTTCATGTAATATTGTTTCATGACACTAGCTTTTTGTGACAATTTTGAATTCATATCCCAAATATGTTTTTTGCTTTTTTTGATGAAAAGTTCTGCGTGTTTTGTTCCTGACTCCTACAAAGAAGGAAAACAAATTTCATTAATTAATATTCTTTGAAAATCGAAATTTCTACAAATTAGGAAATACGGGATGGTTGGAATTAAATTAACGTTATTCAGACATGCGTAGAGCCTCTCCACTGAACAAACACAAACGAAACTCGGTACACATGAATGCAGTTCGTAAGGAAGAGATTTAAAAATAGAAAAATTTAGTTAAAATTGTTACTACCAAGGGAAATGTGGCGCTGCAAAGATGACAATTTTAAGACAAATGGATATTTTATTACAAAAATAAAATTATATTTTACATGTTTAGTGTATCTGCTCACTGTGGGATCGTTCACTGTCTATTACGTGTTTCTATCTTAAAAGCACGTTATGAACTGTCTAATGTTACTTTTCTGAAGGAATACGAAGAATGTCCCAAATGCTGTTTGTCACCACCGATAAGGTGTGCACACGCTCCTCTTAGCACAATCTTTCAAATAAATTCACGACCATAAATGTACGCTTTCGATCGAACACCGCCACATTTTACTCTGATGATAAAAATTTCAATTAATTTTCACACATAATCCTCTTCCTCGAGATCCAAATTGCCTACGTACCGTGTTTCATTCAATTCGGTTCAATAGGGTCTGAGAAGTGTCAGTTTGATTCTAAATTCTAACCATCCTGTAGATTTATCTTGAGCTCACAAAGGTGAAACGTGACCAAAATAAAATGTTCAGTTTGTTTACAACATACAATTGTCGCAATTCGAATGATTTCAACTTAAACATTTTATACATTTACGTTAAAAATTGAAATCTGTTGATAATTACATTTAGTCCTTTTAAAATTTCTGGTAAAGGAACCACTTAATATAAGACAAGACATCCTTTTAAATAATTTCTAATCAAATAATATTCAATTGCATATATACGTAATAGAATACTTAAAATAAAAATAATTATTTTCCTGTGTGAGCACCAGAAATCACCAATAAAAATAATTACTTAAATATATAAAACCATTTTATTTATGCAAAAATAATATATTCTGTATTTCCTGTTTTTATCAGTAAGAATGTTATTCAAACATAGAAATCTCCGCGAAGCATTCAACGAGAAATTTGCCAAAGTCACAGTTTTGGTCATAAACAATACCTTACAGTGATTTAAGAGACTAAATATATAATTTATCTTAATGCCTAAACAATAGAAAATAAGTATAACACGAGCAATTATTTATTGTGACGTGGTCACAATACCGGACTGCAATTTTTAATCATATTTGAAAAATTTATTTAATTTAAAATATATGCTTTCTACCCCAAAATTAGTAATGTCTTTCCCTGTACATAATCCTTTTCCTGTTAGCAACAGTCATGCCATTACAGTAGAGCATCGATTATCCGACCCCGATCAACCGTCACTTGGTTAACCAACCGCGTTCTAGTCGGCGAATTCAATGTCCGCTAGTGATGTGGCGCTACAATATTTGGCTATGTCTCGGCTACTTTAATATTATTTTTCTTAAATTTTTGCGTGTTTTAGCTGGCAACACTGGCTCCATCACGAAAGGGAGGCCAGTATTTAAACGAGGATTAATTTTATTTTACGACGCTATCCAATTGCTGTTTTTAAAACGTGTGCGAGATTTAGCGGCAAAAAAACGAGTATCAGCTGTCAAGCAAAAGAAAATTTTGGACTTCTTTTTTTAATGTATAGGCCTACTTTACGTAAAATATGTAACCCGAATATATATATATATATTGTTTTATACTGTATTTTTCAATAAACAGTACAGTACTGTATTTATTTTGTGCAGAATAAAGAAATAATTTTTAACGATACAATAGCGACGATTATTATTTTAAAAAAAACTTTGGTTAGGCTTAACATCGATGAAAAATCAACGCGAAGTAGGTTGATAGCGATATACTAATATACTATACTAATAATGTATTTTTTCATACTTTTCGGTTATCTGTTTTTTCAGTTATCCGACCAACCCCAGTCCCCAATTGAGTCGGATAATCGATGCTCTTCTGTATTTATTTACCTCCTTACAGGTGAAAACTTTAAGTAAAATAACGCGATTTTGCATCGGAATTTTATATACAGTAAATCCTCCTGCCCAACGGTTTCCATATCTGGTGTCGGATTTGATCTATCTCACTCCATTCTCGAGATTAAGAAAAGTCAGGCAGACCCACAACAGTGGGAATTTACAGGTCAACAATTTTTTTAAATTGTAGGCCAATAAATTTATATCGGTCAAAATAAACAATGTAAAAATGAAATAGTAGAACATTTAGATGTACTATTTACATTTAAGTATCGACTTAAGTATCGATGCGGAAGCAGTACACATGTATATTCTCCTCTTTTAATGGCTCCTGCTAATTCGTCGAATGTTTTCGGAACCGGTTCGTCAGTCTGTACGGCCATAAATGACGTCAATATTCCGGCGTAACCCCAGATCAAGACTGTTGTCATGAGCAACCAGATGCCAAATGCTATTCTAGAAGATGAACGATTCACGTTGCTGTTGTCGACTCCTGAAAATTAACGCCAAAGATTATAATTCATTATTATAAATTAGAAAACAGTGTATATTGTGTAGATTTACCTTGATACATTAACGTCGTCATCAGATACCAGTACGTTCTTCCTAAAGTCCAAGGTTCCCCTTTATTGTCTTTAATGAATTTCCGGAATATTAATCCAAAGACTGTAATGGTAAAGACCAAGGCCAACCAAACCTTTCATAGAACAATAAAAAAAAGTAAATTATACGTTTTAGAGGAAATAATTTTCCACCCGATTTAAGAAATTCTAGATGACTTATCAAGAAATTTCTACCTCTTTTGAGAACGGGTTCACAACTGTTTGCCAAGTGAGTTTCTTTTTGTGCCGTTTCATATAGAAATGAGTTAGTTCGACGTCCGAGACTGTTGAGAAGTCCACATCTTGAAATGTCTTGTGAGATAGTGCAATTTCATCTGCCACAATATCTGCAAGCTACATTGTGACAAAATAATAAACACACATTTTTCAGTTATTAGTACATGTACATCATCGAATTTCCGACAATTGTTGGTATATCTTCTTTTTTAATCCAGAAGAAATTACTAGAGAGAACTTGCAATTCTCGGCACCAGACTAGTTTATTGGGCAGTCACATTTGGCATTGTGTGTAAGAAGCGCATATTTATATTATGTGTTAGGCTTAAAAACCGAAATCACTCATTTGACGAAAAAAACGGCCACAACGCGTTTGGCTCAAAACGACCACAAAGCGAAATTCGTGACGTGGCTTTCATGGTATGTGACCACGATGCGTTCTCGTTAGGTTAGGCTAAGTTACTCGGACAAATTGAAATTGATTCGAATGTTTTAGTTAGGGTGCCTGATGTTGATCGGGGACGTGGAGCTCCCAGAAATGTTTTAGCTGTTGTTACGGGTGTGAGACCGCGGATTTTAGCGGGAAAATTTGTGTAAATAAAAGAAAACTTTCATTTTTTTCACAAATTAGTGTAAACAATCCCCGAGAGAAACAATTCCTGGCAAAGAAACGGAGCACAGGTCTCCGGCAACTATCAACAATTAGGTGGGAAAGTTGACACTTGGCTGTCAAGAATTCGCAAGTCATCGTCAACAACGGACAGCTTCCCCCACTAACTCTATAAAAGCTCGCGCAACCGGAACTTTGCGCGCTCGCATAGGAAGTTATTATTGTACTTGTGTCTGTCTCCATGTCCAGGAACGAAGTCTCGTCGGAGAGGACCTACGAGAAACTCTTCCACATCGTCTGCGACCGTTATACATCGAATGATATCGTCCAATCTCACACCCAGAGGTATTTTGTTAGGACCTTTGTAAACTCTCTCTCCTGCAACGGCATTAGGCTTAACGCATAGCCGTCTTAGTTAGAATTTGTAAACTTGCATATAGTTGCATTCAGGCGTATGTTAACCGCATTTACTCTCATAGTATATAGTAGAATAGCCTTGTAATCAACAAATGTTTTATTTGTTAACCTGTCTCCTGTCAATCCAAGACGCCTGTCGACTTACCGACGCACCTCCCCACTCACTTTTTTGCCCTCCTAGCCATCCGAAACGACAACGAGATTGGGTTTTACCAACCCGTGCAGTGTAAATGGTCAGCGAGGATAAATTCCTGACCCTCTGCTTATCTCACACGAGCATTAATCCGTCGGGTTTCTATCAGTTAGGGAACAAGGGTCTTCTTGATCGATTTTATGCTCGTAATGAATTTACAACTTCCGAGAGTAACTTTATTAACATTCAGGACGTACCCTCAACTTCACACTTCGCTCAGCATCCACGTTCACACCTGAAATTAAGCGAAGGTTTATACCGTGTCACTGTAAAACGTTTCTCAACGGAGGCGATATCGCTCCATGTGGGCGTTTATCCATGTTGGGGGTGATTAGTAACAATTTATATTTTGGGGGCGAGAAACAATTTTCTGGGCGATATAGTAAAACATTATATTAAGAATAATTAGATATTTTATTCGTTATATCGTACAATAACTAAACAAATAACATTATATTCGCACGTAAACGTTTAATTTTTTACAAAGTATATAATTATCAAATAAACTAATAAACCCAACAAAAGTTTTTTCGAAGTAAAGGGGGCGACACTATTTAACGGTTTTATTGAAGGGAGCGACGATTCGTGAGACGTTGAGAAACAGTGCTGCAAAAGATACTGTATTGATAAAAAATGTAAATGTCGCTTAAAGAACATAAAATGCAAGTCCAAACGTCACGGTAATAGTTCTTGTAAGAATAAATAACTCTGAAACATTCTTGTTCTCATAAAAAGGCTGATTTATTAATAAAAGTTCCTGACAAAACTAATTTACTAAAATTAATTACTGTTAGAAAACATTGCCATATCGAGCACCGCAACAGATTTTCACAAATGATTACATATTGTTGAAAAGTAACCAAATAACCTAACCAAACCAGAACGCGTCGTAGTCAAATATCATGAAAGCCACTACACGAATTTCGCTTTGTGGTCGTTTTCAATTAGCCACAACGCGTAGTGGCCGATTTTTTCGCTCAATGGGCGATTTCAGTTTTGAGCTTAACGTATGCACTACTCTTTTGTGGTGATACAACGATATGTGAAATTCTTAGTTTATTTTTGTTAAAAATAATCCCAGTTGGCTTCAACGACATAAAATAGTTTTAATGGTGTTGTCTAACGTGAACTCAGTTTTTATCGTCCAAGATAAAGTAGAATTGTCTTCTGAGTGGTCAGCCTTGCGTTAAATTCGTCTGTTCATAACCACAATCTTACGTATATTTTCTCATTACCATTAAAGTAGAACTGTTAAAACAAGGGTTTCAGTTTGTAATCAATAATTAATCAGACAAGGCTTTGAAACGAATTGTGCCGGGAATTCGATGGTGTACCTTTATTAGTTTGTCTATTTTATAAAATGAGAAATATCAAATAAATCAGTAAAATAAAATTGGAATTCTGAATTTTATCACATTGTCCATTGGATCAATTCTATTAATTATTATAATTTTTTATGCCCCACGAGTAACTACATGGTGCCTATTAAACGTTGCAATGAACACGTAATTTATATTTTATGTACAATGGAAATTAAATGCAATTCGATTTCTTCATATTGCGGGTGTCAAATGTGAGATGTTTTTCGTCACTTTTGCAGATTGCGTAATAGGAATATTGTCAGATGTTTCCAGCCACGTGGCATGGCTCTAAAGACTGTATTTTGCGAGAAGCTAAAGCGTTTTATGACACCTCGCTGTTTGCACGTTTTTAAAAATTTATATTGGTACAGTGAACCAGATCTCCCGTTTCAGGATTGGAACTTCACGAGAGAATTTATCACCCATATAACTATTGCAATTTATTATCTTCTGTAGAGACAATCTACTCAATGGGATAATTTATTTCATTTGGTAATTTCTTCGATTTTACCGCTTAAAATCCTATACAAATATTTAATAAAAATTATATCAAAAATATTTTTCATGAACTAAATTCTAATCGACAGACTTTTTCAGGAATATTTGCATAGCAATGGCAGAATATATGTAATTAACCGATAGTTTGTAAGTACCATTGACAGATTAAAAATAAAAGTGCCCCCGTAACATTTAAATTTAATATCCGTATTTACTTCTATATGTATCAGACCTTAAAGTGATTTAAATATATTTGTTGTACGATTATTAAGTAAAATTTTAACAATTTAACTAGTCTGATCTTAATTAAAATACGGTACATTTTCCTTCTAATAAGGAAATGTTTCTGTAAACATTAATTACAGAATCCTTTGTTACTCTACATACAGTGGGTGATCGGTTAACGAACATAATCCGTTCCAAGACTTTGTTCGCTATCCAAATTGTTTTTTAATCGATTACAGATTTACCGTAAGTTTTTATGGGAATTTGATTAATTCGTTCTACAGACTCCAAAAATAAAAATATGTAGTAGAAAAGTATATGTTTATTTATATGTATTAATAAAAATACATATATACAGTGTTGCATTTTTATCAGTCGTTTTTTTTTCCTTTGTAGGGGTTAAAGAATCTATCTAATGTCGATTGCTTTTCTCTCTTTTTCGGGATTTTTCAGAAGTAATTAATAGCATTGTAATGATAGAGATCCCCAAGCCTATTAATCTCAACCTGGTTTGGATGCCATTCTAAGACCGTCGTTCTGACATCCTCCCTCTTTTTCAAAAAATGTTTAATAGTAGATATCGACATTAATTCTCTTTTTCAGAAGAAAATATATTTCGCCTAGTTTCTTGGTGTTCTTCATTCAAAAGTTCTTGGCGTTCTTCTGTCGTCAGATCAGTTTCGGGTTCCATTATGAGCTCTTCAATGTTTTTTATTTCTCCAATGTGATTTTTGTTACCCTTAAGCTTCTTGAGTCTTCTTGATATATCTTTTTCTTATCTTTCTATCTTATTAATCTTATCAAAAAAAATATAGATATATCTTTCTTGATATATCTATATTTTTTTTTAGATAAGATTGAACTGCGGCTTCTGTAGACCTGTTTGAGCCATACTGCCCAGCAACATTAGGCATCTTCTGCCCCCTCTCTACCTTTGCTATTATACTCTCACCTTTCGAAAAGAAAAACTGGCGCAAAACTTAATTGTTGCCTGAAGACAAGACCAATCGGTATTCATTATTTTACATCGCTTCTTCTTGTGTTTGTTCTGTGAGGTGTTTGTTATGCGATCAGGTGTTCATTGTCCGAACATAAAAATCTTTCGCGAAAGTATTCGTTATTCGATTTGTTCGTTAACCGATCACCCACTGTATTTATGATTTTGAAATGAAAATAAATCGTTACAGCAACTTCAGTGAAATTCAAATCAAACGTATATTTTATAGCTTTCACCACATTACAGGATACACATGTTTATATTGTGTATAAACTTCAGTTAAAGGTCATACTAGTGTAAACCCGCAGATTTAGGAAAATTTTGAAATCAATGTAAATCACTTTTTTTGAAGTATTGTGAACATCCCCGATAGAAAACAACCCTCGCAGAGAATTGGATCGGATGTTGCCTCTAATGTCAACAATCAGGTGGGAAAGTTGACACATAGTTGCGAACGAAGGCGTCCGTTACGCAACAACTTGTCAAAGAATGCAAGTCATCTAAATGACGGACGATCGTGTGACACCTTTTCCACTATAATGACATAAAAGCGAGAGCCACCAGAAACGAGGCGATCGACAAAAAGTTGTACTTGTGATAGTGGACATTTCACTCTCTGCATCCCCGATCCTTCCCAAGACGACAGCGGATGGGGACTACAACAATTCCATACAGAATCCGACCGTCACATACAGCTCTTCATTAAGACTGAGATATTTTAGAATAGAAAACTCTGTAAACTCTCTCTCTCTCTCTGTGATATAGAAATTAGGCACGCGACATAGAAATTAGATTAGTCGCCAATTTTTGTGTAAATAGCCTATATTTTTCCGCATGTACGCGCATTTAATCGCGGTTAAACCATATTTAGCTTTGTTTATGTTCACGTACTGTACTTTAGATTTAGCCGTTAAACAAATATTTTGTTTATTTGTTAACCTATCAACTGTCTATCGTTCGGAAATCTGGACACATGTCGACCTCCCCATCGAAATAGCTTTCTTAAAGCCACCGAAACAGACACGGAGATCGGGCTTTACCAGCACGTACCGGTAAGTGATCAGATGAAATTGACCCATGGCTCTCGGCATATCTGACACTAGACCTACTAACAACGACAGACGTGAACAAACTTTGCAAAATATGTGATAGTTCAAGGCGTAAAAATCACTTCACGAAAATTTGATCTAAATGAAAACTCAAGTTTTCATCTAAACTAGTTTTCATTATGGCTTGAGAAAGATAGTTTTGAGGTTGAGCCACGATATATGTCCACATTAATGGGCATAATCTAACCCATAACAGTCGCGAGTAAAAGGTTCTGTGTAAACAGCGAGAAAGAAAAGGATTTAAAATAGATATTTTTTCTCTCTGTTCTTTGAATGCCGACTGATAAATATATAAAGAAACTGTAAACATATTTGTTAAACGAGAAAATAAAGAAAATACCTTTGTCTTCACTTGGAAAATCATAAAATCTGAATTTTCTTTAAGTCGTAATTGAAAAAGTGCAGGATGAAATGGTAATGTTGGCTTTTCACATCTGGAAAAAATAATTCCAGTATAAAATATATTCTTTCACGAATTATTAACGAAAAACATGAAATTAAACAAATATGGTTATCTTACAGTCCTTAATTCTAATTTATCATTAATTGTATACTCGGACACAACTTATTATTAAGACCTTATACTGGTGTTTTGGACATTGACACAAGGACGAGATCTGAATCAGAAAAAAACAAAACCGAAATATGGTATTTAAGAACACGTAAGAGGGAGCAAATAAGATTACCAACCTATGCCTACCTGTAACTATAAGCAGGAATCTACAAAAACAAGATGTAAATAAATAAGAAGATAATTTTGTCATCTAATATCAAATTTAAGAATTATAAATTGAAGAAAATATTGAGAAAAAAAAGGAAAACTATAGAAATAAAATATAGTGGTAAGTTTTTTGAAGATAAATATAAAAAAATAATTAAAAAAAAGTAGGTTATCCGTTACTTATAGAAAGAGAAGAACGAAAGAAAAAGTTGATAATAAATACAACGGACATTGAAATACCGAGCTTACTAAGACGAACGATTGAGTTAGGAAGTAACTACAATGCACCAATGGATAATGAAGAAAGAAGATTTTGCAGTATTTACTGAACACCTATTATAAAGAATCCCAGAAGAGGAACGAGACATAACAAGAAAAAGTATGCAAAACATTTTGGGTTTTGTATAATGTTTTGCATAAACTAACTAAAAAAAAACTTAAAGTTATAGCTTTAGGTTATATATATATATATATAGCTTTATCTAAAAGACAATTGGATAATATTAAAAAATTAAAATTTCTACAAGGGAGATAAAACGAAACAAACAATTATGGAGACAGAAAAGAAGAAAGAATTAATACAAGAAGTTGGATATAAATTATTAGAAAAAGACCCAAGTAAATGCGTGTCAAATTGTTTAAATTTAAGGAACATATAGAAATAAGAAAACAAAAAAATAATAATTTAATTAATCATTCGAAAGGTATGGAAATTAATTACCACTGGTACAATTTAACAGATGGCGCTAAAATAAATTAATACGTATTAAAATGTCATCACATGATTACTGTTGTAAAAGTGTCGAATGAAGTATAATGGAATTAATAATGTTGTAAATTTGTGGTGTAACCCATGCTTTGGGAATATCTATACATTTGTTCGTCAGCTTATTTAATTATTGGATGTTTTAGTGAGTTTATTATACATTTTTGGTGGTGGAAACAATTTTTTAACTTGTGAGTATAAGTGTTGTTTACAATTTTACTTATATTAGCCATATATCAATAAGTTGTGTACAAAAAATTGTAATTTTAGGATACCAGTAAATGTGAGGAAGGTTTGCCCTCCCACCCATGGAAATATTGTTGTAATTCCCACCAACGTATATTGTAAGTTCCTCCCCCTTGTTTGTAAATTTGTTGTTGTCATACATTGATGTCGTGTTCTAGATAGTTAAACATAAAACTTTTTTGTTTTTAGCACTGAGGAGGGGTTGGAAAACATTAGACCAGCCCGAAATGCATATGATGTGTTTTTAAAAAATAAAATCAATTTGCCAATGATATTGCTGTGAGATTAATCTACCAAGGATTACAGAGGCTAAATTCGTCATATTATTTACAAAACACAGATTTAATGTCAAAAATAAAAAAGGATGATAATACATATACGCCATTCCTTTATATTAAAAGTACATACGAAAAATATAGAAATGTTTTCAAAAATATGGTGTAGTACTAGCAGCCGAACTGAAAAATAAAATAAAAAATAATGCCGGTATTAATATTAATAAACTAAAAATAAAGAAAAACTGGACGAAATAGGTGTTGTATATGAGCTGAAATGTACATGCAATAAACACAGGTAAAACAGAAAGGCAAGTCTGAACTAGGATAAGAGAGCATAAAACAGCAATTCGTTTAAATTATAACCAATCACCACGGACAGCTCGTTGGAATAAATACGGATGTGTAATTAATAGTAATAATGTAAAAATAATTCACAAAGAAAAAGATAAGTATTTACGAAAGTTCAAAAAACATTTCACGTTGTAAGTGCACATAGCACCATTAATCTAAAAAATGGGATGGAGATAGATGACATGTGGGCGGATTGGGTTAGGGCAAAATAGCGCGAAAACGGACAAAGCTGTTAGAACGATGCCTCGAGGGTATGATAACGATAAAGCGGGGAGCTGTATTTTTCAGCAAAAGAGGTCAGTTCGTTATAAAGTAAATCATTTGAATGTTGTAATTTTTGCAATACTTTTGTAATATCTGTATGTTTTCCCTAATTTAGTTATGTATTATTTGAACAGGGATGCAGTGAAACAAAATTGCAGCCGAAATCCATTGTAATGTAATAAAGACTAACGTTTGTAAACCTTAATAGTTTTGTCTCTGATGAAATGCGGTTTTAGTTTAAAAAATAATGGTTATCTTCTGTCTTAACGTTTGAAATGTTTTAATTTTTTAAGAAGTTGTTCTTAATGTTTTTTTTCAAAAAACAATTTTTTGTTTGGGTAATACGCTTTAATTGTATTAAACCGAAAAAATTGTGAAATCCGGAAGTTTTATAGACCAAATTTTTAATTATTTTCTCTCCTATTGCTTAAGGAATTAGTGAGAAAAAATTTTCTGCTGGGGAAAAGTTTACAACCCTCTTCTAAAATTTGTAAACATTCTCTTTTTCCCAAACTTGCAAAAGCTCGACTTGCAAGATAAGTTTACAATTAACGTCTGATTTAGTCACTTTATTTTGGTCCCGGGAACACCTTTAACCTCCACACCTGCTTCAATAACCTTTACCTCCTACAACAAGAGATCACATGACGTATTTTCCCACCGCAAAGCTATAAAAGACGCTTCTTCCCCCCCTCACAGGAGTCTCTCATCGAAGGCCAGACCACAACATCCAATAACATCCAGGGGAGGCTACAAACCGCCGCATCTTCGAGCCTCGTAATATTATTAACCGCGATCCGTGTCTCAGTCGCGATATTTATACCTTTGTGCAACCTTTGGATGTCTTTGTGTCATTAAACAGGGACGAATTCGAACTTCCTGGAATCTTCAAAGAGGTATGATAAACAGTAATGTAAACTCTCTCTCGGCCCCCTACTCGTATTAGCAAGCTAGAGTAAAAAATCAAAAAATCTCGATGTTAGAGTTTGTAACCGTTAATTTTATTATTTTTAATAAATCTTTGTTTCATTGTTAATGGCGTCATTTACTCGTATATCGCCTACGCCTTACCGTCGACCTCTCTCACCTCCCTCCCCTCGAGGCCAATAGAATCCCGACCCCTCGGGACCATAAAACGTAAACCAGCCATCCTCTGACAAGTGGGCAGGCCCCTCCCGACCTGTTGCCTGACCAAAAGAGGTACAACTTCGTCCTACCTCCCTGGCTACCCACAAAATACATAATGTCCTTATAAAAATGTAAATTTGATAAAGACACAAAAACATTTTTATTTATTTGCTTGAATTCACCGTATATCGAGACACTCGCATTCTGACGCGAGGCTAACCGTGGCGACTCTTGGATGTGAGAAAAGAAAAATAGCCTGTTAATTTAATTACAGTTCGTATAGAAAGCATTTTAAAGTTACAAGGGGGTGTTAATTTTCACCTATGACATACGAAAATTCTGTCCGTTAAATCCATTGTTCGCCAAATAGAGGTGTGTTAAATCGATATTTTACTGTAATAACAAAAAATAAAAAATTTTACTGTATTTCATGGTCAATATAACGAAGAATTGTACAATGTGAAAAACGCTTTGCAATTTTAGATTTAATTACTAAATAATTTGTCTCTAGAGAAAGGCATTAGGCACCATCTCTTATTAAATTTAATTATAATTAACAAATTTAATAAGAGATGACGCCGAAGGCCTCCCTTTAGTGACAAATTTTTTAGTTTTTAATTAAATATAATCGCGGGATTTAAATTTATTTAAATCCCGCGATTATATTTAATTAATACATTTGTAAAGCCAAACAACCACCGGATTAGAACGGGCTACTTTCTTCTAATCCGGTGGATGTTTGGCTTCACAAATTTATCGGATTTATGACGTTTGCTTATGAGTTTTAATGTTTTAAATTGAAGGATAAATTGTCTCGACGATTAAGTTTAGTCTCGGAAGAAAATTTTAAAAAAATTCATAAAAGATTTTACCTAAATTTTAGGGCGTTATAAAAGATTTCCGAATTTTGTAGGTGCGAACCGAAGTGATACTGTTCACAACTCAAATTCATTACTATTCCAGGCTGCAAAGAAAAAAATTATTCAGACATATAAAATAATATTATTTATATATTATTATGAATTGACGGGAACTGATAAATAATAGTAACAGGTAAAAACGAAACCATACATCACACATTTTATTAAAATATTTTAAAGCGAAATTTTTACTTACATAATCGCTTTTCCTCTATGTACAGCAATTAGACCTATTTAGGAAAAGTGTATTTTCTATGAAAAACCAAATTGGTTTCAGTAAGGGTTTCATAATATCCCACGTTCCTACTCTCACGTATTAATATATACCACACCTCTGTCAATCGGGTCCAAAACCTGGTTGATATAATTGCGTATTTCCTTTTCTTGTTCCATTCTCACTGATTTTTCGGCATGGATTCCGAAAATAGAGATACGTACTGTACATTTGAATTATATTAATTAATAAATCTATTAATTTGTCACAGGTTTAATTCGATAATTTTGTTAAGAAGGGGAGTCGTGTGGGGCATTCGAACAAAGTATCGCTGAGCACCGATATCTTTTGTTGTTTGTATGTTACTGTTGATCTCGGAGGTTAAATAGTACAATAAATCCAGATATACCACAAAAACCTTACAGATAGTCTCGACGTACTGTACGTATGCTGTATTCTTAAACACGTCATTCTTTATGTCGTGAAAATTTCTTATATGTTAAAATACACCATTTTCTGTAGAATTACACAGATTTCCTATAGCTCTTCTGATGCTGTTTAGCGGATATCAATTTCTAAAACATTCCTTTTTACGGAGAAAAAAAAATTTTTCATCCTAAATAGGTCTGTGCTTAAAGGGTGCTTTTATTATTAGAGAACGACGACAATTTTTAACTCAAAAGTTCTAAATTCTAAATTGTAGGTTACGTGTCTGCACCCTACGTAAGAAATAGTGAGGTGTTTCTTTAAATTTAACTAGTAAAACCATCTAGTACACGTGTGGATTGCCCAGAGCGGCCGCCATTACCAATGAGAGTTTTTAGAGAAGTCTGACGCAACAACAGATTTATTCTTCGTTATCGGCTGTTCGACGTTCACCTAGAAATTGCTTAAACAAGTGGGTCTCGTTCGAGAACAATCGCGACGTAATATTACTTGAGTACATTATAAGTCTTTCTGTCTAAAACATTTCAGAACGAACCAAAAAATCTATTTCTCGTAGTTTACTACTAAAAAAAGCAAAAGAAATTTCGCTAATTTCGAAAGTAGAAATGAGTTTTATAAAAATTGCAACTTGTAATAACGAGAGGCACCTTTATTAATTTCTACTCGCATTCGGATACGACATATGACATTCCTTTATCTCCCCACCCCGTCGACCTATTAACCGTCATCAAAATTTAGCAGAATCAATCTCTTTAATACCCAATACCCGAACCTCGTGATTTATTACTTATAATCATAGGCTTTTCAGTGAAAGTAAGTAAACACGAAATGAAAAATTTTCTGCCCGTACAGAAAGCTTAAATTTCAAATAATCCGAATAACCCCGCCCTAACCTTTTTAAAATACGTAAAATTATTCGTCACGACAAATTACTTACGTATGATAGTGCAATCTTCCAAACAGGTCTTGTGTCTACAGACTCTAAAATGAATAAAAACAATGTTATTGTTGATGCAGTGTTAAATTAAAAATTTTAAATAATTATACGATTTTCTGACAGAACAATTTAATAATTCTTTATTCTGAATCCAAAGATTTAAACAGATTCGAAATTAAACGATGAATTTAGAAGTTATACGTGAAAAACTTTGCCTTATATCTTCTATTTAAAGTAAATAATGTAATCATTTTGGTGTATAAAAAGGAAAAAAAAATTACTATTATTGTTCTTAATAAAGTTATTTGTCTTCTTTCACAATTATTTATATACCAGAATCCAGTTTTTAAATTAAAATAACCGAAGAAAAACAGAACATAGTAAATGTCTTTTATACAGATCTTTCCTTGGCAAATGGATGTCAAATCGATACCATCGAGAACCCAACAACAATTAAACAAATATTAAACTGCTCGACATCTACAATTTAATTAAAATATCTAACTCGATATTGTATACTTTACACAAAATAAGACAATTATTTCCTTATTCTAATATAAATTTCTGTCCTTCCAGGCCTTTTAGTGCCGAAGGTCCTAGTGGACCCCATCGATTAACGTTTATCCTCTCTCTATATAATTATTAAATTGTTTAATGAGAAAATTCAACAAAGTATGTATATTTATCTATAAACAATATTGGAAATTGAACTACATATTTTAAATAATATTATCTAAAGGAGTAATTGTTATAGTTCGTCGCGATTATATTATATATTGAATGACATATATAGAGATTAAATTAAACGATAACGAATTCCCAACTTACAATTTACCTGACACATTTAATAATATTTTAATTTAAACTGCTTTTTAGCAAATTAATTTTTCAAACTGTTTACAGAAATTTACTTACTTTCTGTCCAAACAATAGGAAAGAAACATAACAGTAGAAATTTAACCAGTTTCATCTTGTATGTCTCTCCGCTGTTATTATAATTACAGTATTCGATGTGTGGTTTACTCTGTAGTTTCTAATATTTTTAATTTACTTCTATTTGCATATTCGATTATTTATTTGTTTGACTTTTGTACATAATTCTTATGAAGATGGAACTGAAAATAATGACGAATGGAAATTTGATGTTGGGCTGGTTGGTAACTCTCCCTCAAAGTTAATTTATGTTTATAATATAATACAAATAAATGTGCAAATATCGATAAGTAATAAATATCAAAAATTATATTTCATACAAGATAAACAGAACGTTGTTTAGTTAAACTCTGACCGAGTAGATTTTTACTGGGGGGCATGCAAACCGGGTGTGCCAAAAAACTTTGCTTGGAATTTAAAATAATATATTAGATAAACCAACACAAAAGTATTATGTACAGTACAAAGTCAAGACACTACTAATTTGAGGTGGAAAGCATATATTATAAATGAAAAAGTTATTAAAAATATTATGAAAAATTGCAGCGCGGCATTGTGATCGTGTCACTATAAATAATTTCTCGTTTTATATGTATTAGCACGTATTCGAGAGATAATATTAAAGGATAAGATCAAGATTATAAACAATTCACTATTATAAGTACAGTACATATTTATTTTACTTGAAGTTATCTAATAAATAAATTCGTAAATAGTAAAACGATGGTGACTTGCACGATTCAATTGTATTTATTTGTTTTTCTTATTAATAATACACACGCACGAATAATAATATTGAAATTTAGTTTATATAGCGGGGTGTTTGCGTGACAGTCACGGGCGGATCTATGTTTTTCGAGGTCCAGTGTTTATTGAAGTCCAATGGGGCCCCATTTACAATAAAACAAGTAATACTATAAATGAGCATTATTATTATTAATATTTACTAATTTTACTATACGATAAGTGCTCATTAATAATGAAAAAGTATTAAAAATTTATGATGATAATTCACTTTTTGTGGGCCCTTTACACTTGGAAGCTTAGGGCTTAAACCCTGTTAGTCCTTACGTAAATCCGCTCCCGCATGTTAGTATGTGTATGTGTGACTATGAGGCACAATTTTGTTCACCCTATTTGAAGCTTAATAATTTCTCTGTTTTTTGTCAAAATTTTCTAAAATTTTGCAGGGAGGATTGTTTATTAATGCGATTTATACTATTAGATTCCCGTGACTAAAGGTCGAGAGATGCGGAGATAAAGCGAATCGGGTGTATCTTCAGTAGGATCAGATTATTGACAATTTTACTCGTTATTAGCATTTACAACTTTTTATAAAACCCAACTCTATCCTCAAAATTAAGCTTTTTGCTATTTTATAATAATTAACGATATAAAATGCTTTTTAATTAAACTCTCCTAACAGATTGCCTTCACACGCAGTTTTAAATGTTTCTGGGAAAGTTATGCAACTCATTGGAGGATTTTTTCACTGGTTGTGCGGCGTTATTTCCTTTTCGAAACTCATAAATCATAATACGCTCGACATGCTTTTAATCCGAAGTTTTATTGATTTTACTTTAAAAAAAAAATGTGAAGTAAAAAGTTTAAAGTAACCTTCTAAACCAGGCCTGGCCAACCTAAATTGTTTCGCAGGTCACTTTGATCACGCGTAACATTACGGTGGGCCACAATTTAAGCAAACATGCTGTTAAAAAAAGTAAAACAAATACAAAATGAATAAGATTTTATTGTTATACCAAGAGTTCGTACTCGCACTTACGCATTATAACAATGACACATGCAAATTTTTATTTGTTTAATTGTTTTGGTGTACACATAACGGGGAACAAAAGTTTTAATAGATATATAACAGACATGGGCAAATGCGGCTCTTTTTGAGTTACATGTGCTCTTGCTGAAAGTGTTAATTTCTGTTTTTTGTTATTATTTTTACAATTTTATTTTTGTAATTCTGTGAAAATACGTTTGTTAATAAAATTCAATATTTGTTTTATATTATATTTATATTATATAATAAAATTGTGCTTCTTACCATACTATCCGCCACGACAGTACAGAACTGCGGCTCCCATGAAATTTGCAAAACCTACATTTCCACCCAGCGAGAGGAGGTAGGCAAGCGAGAGTTCGGCTCCCACTGTACTCTCGCTTGCCCACTTCTGATAATATCGCTTAGCGGTCACACGATTTAACGTGACGAGCCGCGGGTTGGCCAGGCCTGTTCAAACGAAGAATACAATTTTATATTACCTATTAACTTTGTTAAATTTTACGAATGTTATCAATATAACAGCAGTAATATCTACAAAGAAACACGTGTCGTGAAATACTTTGAAAAATGTCTATGACAATTTCGATAAATGAAATTCTTTGTGTTTTTGGCCAGGCGTTTTTCTCCCCAATATATCTGCTTCCTTTTAACTCAAATTTAAATGACGTAATATTACTCGGCTCCTTTCGAACAACGCAGACAACAGCAATGTCTTTTTTTTGTCACACTGATATTCCGTGTCGTAAGCTGTTGACAGCTTATCTTCAGCAACTTCTATCTATGCACAGAATTGAGAAAGATTCCTCATCTTCCATAAACCTGTTCGTAAGAGAACTGGAATTGGTAGGTTTTTCCCTGTCGGAACCAGTCTAATTGCTGATGGCACATTGGGATAGATCGGCGTTTTTCAAACTATAGGTCACGCCCCAATATTGGGTGGCGTGAAAATTTTAATGGGTGGCGAAACGATACTACTACTCGCAGACGATACTTGTAGGCCTGATACTTGTATTTTTGAAATATCCTCTAAGAACTAGGAACAATAGATGCATCTGTTTAGTAGCGAAAATTTTGGCTACTTTTTCGTTATAATTATAATTGTAATTTAATAATAAAATGAAGATTACAGAATGTAAGTGCAGAAAATTGCTTTCTATTTTCTATTTTGAATAACATCAAAGTAGATGTTTGATGTATGGTCGTAGACATAGAGTCATTTAATTTGCAACGGTTTTGAAAATATTCCCGTGTTATTTAAACATTTAGTTTTATCGTCGTAGGTAACAATAAATTATAAGTCTATAACGTATTTAACAAGTCTATAACTAATTTATGTAAATAGTTTAATTTTTAATAAAATCTATATTATTCACTATATTAAACAATAAACAAATAAGACAAATATCTAGGGCCGATAATTTGCAGAGACCGGTTGTTAAAGGTTGATTAATGACTATAATTATATATCTTTTTATATATTTTTCGTTATACCGAAAACTCGTTTATCGTATAATAAAAGAGTCTCTGCTTGTGTAAACTGCTATTTATTATTATTATCGGAAAATTTTTATTTTATTTTTATTGTGAGAGGACGCTTTTTCGCGTGTTTTTCGGTCAGTCGTCCCGAAGTCCTATAATATAAGGTTACTTCATACCGCCGGTTTAGCCACTTCCTGCCAGATTCCGGATTTACGTCATCCGTATCGAGGACTGCTTCACAACAGTTAGGGAGGGAAGAAATTTTGCAATTTCACTATTTTTGTTACTTTGTTGAGAGTTTTTAGACTCTTAATTTTCGAAGGTAAATATATTCTATGGTTATTGCGATAGCTGTTATTACAAGACGCAGCAGCATCTTGTAATAACAGCTATCGTAACACAAAGTTATTAAAGAGGAAAGTTGGTTATTTTAGATTTTTTAAAGATCTAATAATAATAAGAAGAAAATGGATTCATAATTGTAAAAGAAAAGACAAAATCAATCCTGATTCTTGTGTTGGTGTTCACATGTTTTGGATTAACTCCGCAGAAACGGGATTCAATACGCTCGAGCAAGTGTGTTAGCCATTTATTATTGCGCGTTATCATGGAGGGTCTTAAGTGTACGTTAACGAAAAAGAAAGTCCTTAAGTCCAACACCACCAAGCTTAAGGAAAGGATAGCTGCTGGTATTGATGTCGCAGACAATACTCAAATAGAACTGTTCCAAACCAAAATTAAGAAACTTATATTTTACGAGATCTTTTCGGAATGTAGCGATATAAGAAATTAAAATGTACTGTACGTAGAGGAAGAGCAATCTATCGAGAAGACTATTGACGAACTTTGGTTAACGGTCTAATCAACGAATTAATGCCACAAGTAATGCCGATAGCTTAAGATCACAGGTACCGGATGTGAGACTTCCGAAATTGTCTCTTCCGACTTTTAGTGGAAATGTTGAGGACTGATTATCGTTCCAGGGTCTGTTTAAGGCTAGTGTGGACAATAATTCTAATCTGTGGAATTGTCAGAAATTGCAATATTTAATATCATCCTGTAGAGGTTAATTACAGAAAAATTCGATAAAAAATACTAGGAGTTGGTGGGAACGTACCTTAAAGAAAGATGAGCTAGGCACGCTGGGGACCTTGCTTACCTTCTTGAAGGATCGTGTGAGAACTCTTCGAGCCATCAAGTTGCCACCCAAGGAACAGAGAAGTGTTTCGTATCCAAAGGTGACATCGTTGGATCTGGTGGTAATATTTGTTTTCTTTGTAAGAATGAGCCCTCATTATCTAAGTGTTTAAGGTTCACGCAGTTGAGCACAGAAAAGGATAGATATGGTAAGAAAGGATAAGACTATGCTTTACTGCTCGACACCAAGCTAAAAACTGCATGAGTTTAAGTAGTTGCAGAATACGGGTAAATTACATCATACCATTTTACATATCGATAGGGATTCCGGAATGTCTTCACCCATGAAAACTGGGAAGGTATTTAGTCCACCCTTGACTGATGCTCCTATCTTTCAATCGATGCCGTATGATTTATCGAATCCAATGACCACTACTTGGGCTGGATTTTTTGATTCTTCGAGTGTAACCGGAGTAGGTCTAAAAGGAACTAAACTGGTTTTACTTTGTACTGCTATAATCAAGGTAAGCGACTCATCTGGAAATTTCGTAACTTATCGAGCTTGGCTGGATAGCGGTTTTGAAACATCTTTTAAAACAAAAGACTACTAACGATTAACTATGTTTAACGAAAAGCAATGCTAATGTTCAGATTTCTTGCTTGGAATCTTACAATGCTGTGATTGCTGCTGAAATTGAGTTGAACTTTATTCCCCATTTTAGTTTCGACTTAAAATTTAGTACAAAGGCATTCGTGATTAAAAAAATCATTTCGAATGTACCTAATGTTCCTATCCCTCACATTTTCAGAACAATTTTAATAATCTAGTTCTGGCTGACCCAATTCTTTTTCGAAACAAGACCAGTTGACATTCTACTGGGTGTTAATGTTTTCTTTACAATGTTAAAGGCAGATATAATCCGGAGAAAGGAGACACTGCCGTTTGCTGTTTGCACCAAACTAAAATGGATAATTGCTGGAACTGCATTTCTCAATACCATAAATCAACCTACATTCTCTGCGAATAATATTCAATTGATCACTGAAGAGTTATTTGAGAAATTTTGGGCATTTGACTCTGTCTCAAAGGCAAGGAGACTGTCTAAGTTAGATCAAGAATGTGAAGATTATTTTCGAAATACTCATTACCGGAATAAGAGGGCGTTATGTTGTAAAGTCTCACGACATAACGTCCAATTTTAACTAACGGTTATTTTTGTTCCTTTAAATAAAATATAATACAAAATATTGTAAATTTTTATAAGATTTTAAAAAGCAAAGATGGTCGATACTCAGATCACTCGATCTAATTCTTATTTTAGTAATGAAAAGTCTCGCTACCGAGAATGCCTTTTCCGATTCATTGATGTGGTTGGAATCGTGTTTAGGGCATTTAAGAGAAGACAAATGTTATGTGTTTTTCACCTGTACCCTGGAAGATTTCTTGTTCGTTTTCGAGATGCTTTGCAGTACTTCTTTTATTCTCTAGTATTTTTGATTCGTCTACCTCGACTGCTTTATTTGAAACATTATAGCTCAATGATTCGGTAGTTCGTTTGTCTTTAATAATCAGGTTATGAAAAAAAACTTTACACTTGCAGACTTCGTACTCGTTTGTATCCTGGCCCAATTTGCACATCTTGGCGTTACGCAGTTATCGAAGCTACTAAGCATGGTTAAAAATTAAGACAGCGCAAGCACAATTATTCCAGATATTACTGGTGAAGAACATTGAGAATCCTGCCACAAATAAGCTACATATTGATTATTGATCATTTGTGACGTGCCATAACGAGGAAAAATTTTAAAAAATCTAATAAGTAGATTTAAAATTAATAAATACAGTTGCATTCTGACAGTTTAGGAGATAATTATACTTTCTATTCGCAAAATTTCCTCAACCTTAAGAAAAAATAAGAAAAAAGAGAATTTTTAAGAAATTTGCGGGATTTTCCGGGATATTTCCCGGGTTAAATAAACAACCGTGATCGCGGGATTCCGTTTGAGAAACCCTAATTAATATTTCATGCTGAAGAATGAGACAATCCGACGCTAAATCACACGTGTTTAAATGATACAAAATTAACTTAATTTAAAATTCACAATTAAATCTCGACGAAACGTGCATAAAAATAACAGAAAATATTCTTTAGTTTTTAAGTCTTAAAACAATTTACTTAGTCAAATAACTCCCAACGAGTGGCTAATTGATGGAATCGTTGGAAGCGTCATACGATATTTTGGTGTGTAGCATCCACCAGATAAACAGTGTGAGTTTGGTGCTCTGTAAAGTGTGCAAATGCCTGTAATCTGACTGCTTTACACTATTCAAATATTTTCGCCGTGGAAGCGGTTCCGTATTCGACGATACAGCGCTTCGATTAGAGATATGCATATACGAATTTATATTCAAATATACAATCTTATCGTAATTTTTCACATGTATAGCAATTTGTAATAGAATACACAATGCGGATATAATAAAAATGTTAATTTTAAGTAATTAAAAGTACGTTAAAATAATAACACAACAAATAAAAATAATCGCATAATACAGTGATTCTCAACCACTGTGCCGTGGCACTTTAGTGTGCACCCACTGCAAATATCCGTACATAAGCGAGGTCAGACAAATAGTTTAATCGGTTCTACGTTCCTAGAGCGCGTTTGGAAATTGTAACCAATGTCACGGGTAGTTACCAAGGAATTTAAATCACCAACGTCGTTTAAAAATCAGTTATGACGTCACTGGTTGTACCGCGATACTTACCAAAGTAACGCTGTGTGCCGCCAAGTTATTAAATTACGAAAAGTACTGGCACAGTATCGAGAATCACTGGCACAATATCTATTTATAATTAAAATAAAACAAAGGAAGCTGCGTTTGCACGGTTTCCACGGACATCACGCCACCGAGTGATTCCTAATTACATATCATTTATAATAATGTATTTAAGATGCGGATCACATAAATGTCAGACGAGTAACACAATCAAAACGTGCAGAAACGATTAGCAATTAACCGAGCTTTATTTATAAGGAATAAAGTATGAAATTATCCTTTCAAGGACAGAAATAATCCTTTCGAACAATTCTGTGCTTCTCTTAAATAATGATTTAAGTCTTTGGCATTATAGGCCACGGCACATCGTCGAAAAATTTGTGATTTTCGATTCTTTCTTCTGTACGACGTTCCTCGAGATTCTGAAATTGTCAACGACAATAATTAATTACACTCGTCGCAACTACTCGATACAATTACCTTACTTAAACTATATCAGAGAAATTGCGATAAAACAAACAAGTAAAAAGTGATACGTCGATAACTTTAAATTTCTTATCAATGATTAAAATGTAACTAAGTCAGTTACTGAAAACCGTAATCCGACGTTCGATTAACCGTAATGAGTTAATCGTCAAGAGATTCAGTAAAAAAATGCTCTAAAAGTCATTTGTTTCAAAAAACCAGTGATGGCGTACAACATTAATTGTAAAAAATGTTAGATATTATGATGTAAGGTAATGTGAAACTTGTAATATATCAAAATAAAACAACACGACATATAAAAATATCACGTAAAATGTATAGTACAAATATCAGAAAATTAATTACATAAAATGCATAATAAACTTACTTTCTGTAACAAATCCTGGATTGTTTGTTTGGCATCCTGCGGTAGTTCAAAAGGATACGTCAATTCCACTTGTTCGGCAACTGCAATGATATTTTTATATTAATCCTCGTTTCCTTTATTTCTTAACGACTTCTGAATCGATACTTACTTCGGACTTTTTCGTTTATCGGCAATGACTGGAAATACTCAATGGTCATAATTTGTTCCAGGTAACGGTTCATCGAAGTATTTCCCACCAAACTCTGATACAATACAACTCCAAACGCCCACCAATCGCAGTAAGCGTCTGTAAACCATACATTGATTTCACCAATAAAACAAAGAAATAAAAAATCCATTAAATGTAAATAACATTTCTTACCGTATTTCTTCCATTGAAGAAGTTCTGGGCATAAATAAAACAGAGTGCCGCAGAACTCGTTTGGACAGCGTTCGAGCTGAAAACAATAAAATCGTCACGTCACGAGAAAAGTACAGTTGAAGAAGAACAAGAAGAGGCGTACAATACTTACTGTGCACAGGCCAAAGTCAATCAAATGCGCTTTGTTGTTCTTATCTATTAAGATTTATTTGGAGCTTATTTCTCTGTGAATAATTCCTATCGGAGAAAGCAAAATAATTTGTCACACAGTGTATATATACGTAAGGAAATTTATACGTAAGAATATATTTAGATAAAGCACCTTTTTTGTGAATATAAGCGATGGCCGAAGCGAGTTGTGCACCGATCCTCTTAGTTTGGGTTTCCGATAATATTCCATTTATTTCTAAGAAGGCTGTCAAATTCTTTCCTTCCACATAATCACAGACGAAACAGTAACTGAAGAGCGCGAATTGTTTATTACTCGAAACATATAACATATTACGAATCAGTAATATCAAAAAACGTAAACCTTACCTACTATCAGTTTCGAAGTTACCAATAAAACTGACAATGTGAGGATGACTGGAAGCACGGCGCCAAGCAATTCCTTCTGTGACAATGTCGAATTCCTGTAAATAAAAAGGTATACGAAATGCGAAATTAATATATTGTGTATTAGTTGTTTATGGTATATTTTGAAAAGTATTAACAACAATATTATATAAATGAACTGTGGTTTTTCAGTCAACCGTACACACTTTACGTGCCAAGGATAAAATAAAGTAGTACATTCTTTAATTCTACCAACGCCCAAACATTGTATTGTTTTTTCATAGAAAGAATACCGAAAACGAGGCTCGATGCATACCTGATTTAGTAAAAACGGTCGTTTCTCGATGGCTTTGACAGCGATTGTTCTGTCGGAATTTTTACACCGAGCCACATAGACTGTACCGAAAGATCCATTACCAATTTCTTGGAATTCGTACTTATCTTCGAAATTGTCTAAACGTTCAAGTCCAAATTCAAAATCGTTTGATTCGCATTTCTATAATTATAAAATATTTTAGTTGCAAAGTTCGTTAATTGAAAAACAGAAAAAAAGCAAAAAAACTCAAGTGTTACCGTTGAATCGGAAGTCTCTTTTTTTACGCAACAACAGCGCAAAAGTTTACAAAATACACTTTTGAAGAACTGTTTAAATCTTCCAATTTTCTTAGGTTTCTCCACCTCCAATGATGAATCTCTTTTGTAAGCGCAGAAATTTTCATTGGCAAGCAAATCGTTGAATTTCTACGTAAAGTGAAAATAATAATAATTGTCATTCTTAATGCGTATTTTAAAATCGAGTGAAGACTTATTAATTGACTTTTAATCAAAAAGTAATTTGAAGTTCATAAATGAAATTGAATAACTTACGTTGTTAATCCAGTAACTCTGATTTTGCTGACCGCCCGGATCAGCGCCATCACCTCTATTATAACTAAAACTAACCTTCATTTTCTCACTATAAAATCTCGAACGAATTCTTTCGAAAGAGCGTTTCATTTTGCTTCAACAATTCAAACAATTGGAAATTGTTACTTCGAGAACATTGTTGAAGAATGACATTAAAATTAATGTTGTTTTTCGATTTGTATGAAATTTTCTGATACACGTAATATTGTGTGAAAAATTTAAAATCTAGTAAGCAGTTTCTTAACTTACTCGGTAACATTTACAATTGCGTGTAGCGTTATCTCATTATATTCTTTTGAAAATCTTTTATATAAAAGATATAAATTTACAAAATGTGGAAAAACTTAATTTCCAGGGTAGAAATTAGTTTTATAAGATAAGAATAAAAGTGTAAATACCGATAACGATAAAAATCTTTGTTGGACCGACCCTTTTCGAAGTATGACACACGACTTTTCTATCACCTCTCATCCTCAACCTTTAACTAATAAAATTGAATAGCATCAATCTCGTAGTATCCAAACTTTTCTGCAAAACTATAAACATTTTCGATAAATGTACAGGAATAGTTTCCATGAAAGTGGGTGAACAAATTTATTGCTCATTCACACGTACAAAACAAACCCAAAGTTTTTTCATTTATCGACGTCTCCCGGGACCAAAAATGTATACAAAATTTCGGGATTTGCTGGTGCTTTCCGATTGCCATTCTTTTTTTTCTGTTATATATAACCAAAAGGAACATAAAAATGATCAAAAGAATTCGTGTCTTTACAGCGAACAAACTTTTATTTTTCTAGGCGAAACACTAACGTCTTTATATTTACTATAATCTTAAGAAGTGGTTCTGTTATATATAAAAGAAGCGCTTCAGTGTGCGAGTGGATTAAACCATTGAGCACGTGGTTCGCGCCTCACCAACGAGTTAGAGACGTGGAAGTTTCCGGATTATCTACACTTGCCTCGCACCGAAATAAAAACCAATTTTCTGCAAAAAAGACCTCTATTAAGACATTTCCTCGATGTTTATCGATGGCGGGTATGAATAAATCAAATCTGTCGTAATTTATCGACAAATTGAAACGCTGACGACCATGTGAGTCAGTAAATGACCCCTTTTATAAATAGTTTAATTAACGTATATAATACAAAATAAAACACAACAATTAGCTTTATATGTATTCATGCAAAACAATCGCCAAAAGCATTGGCGATTGTTTTACAGGGGCAGAAGGACCAGCGCGTGGAGCAGAGGGTCCCGCGCGTTGAGAGGCCTCCGGTGGTGTAGATGTCGGTGCATTGGGAGCCCTTGTCCCTTTAATCCGTTTCTTCTCTGGAAGCGAGGATGGCTTAAGATTACGGATTATCTCGCGGCCATAGATGAGATCGCCAAACTGACCAATTGGACTAAAAAGCAATGCTGAAGCGTAGCCAAGTTAAAACTAACGGGGATAGCCCGAGATTTCGCCTGGAAAGATGAAAAAATGGAAGCGGTGGAGACATACGACGAGTTTAAGAAACTCATGATTAAGAGATTCGAAAGTGTTCCATATTCTTTGAGGCTTCAAAAATTTTATGCATGTGTACAAGCACGGGACGAAGACGTACAAACGTACGCCGTACGCTTGCAAACTTTAGCCGCCGAAACTGTTCTTGAACATAACAGTCAGGATGCTCGGGAAGCAGCAGTTATTAAGCGATGCCAACAAAAAGAGCGAGAAGAAAGGTTAAGAGTGCAATTTCTTAGTGGGCTAAATGATTGCATAAAGAGACCAGTAATGAGCAGGGATCCAGACGCATTCGATATGGCTTCGATAACTGCGTAACGCCAGGTTGTGCAAATTGGGCCGGATATGAACGAGTACGAAGTCTGCGAGTATGAAGTTTTTCTTTATAACCTAATTATTAAAGACAAACGAACTACCGAATTATTGTGCTATGATGTTTCTATTAAAGCAGTCGAGGTAGACAAATCAAAAACACTAGAGAATAAAAGAAGTACTGCAAAGCATCTCGAAAACGAACTAGAAATCTTTCAGGCTACAGGTGAAAAACACATAATATTTGTCTTCTCTTAAATGCCCTAAGCACGATTTCAACCACATCAATTGAATCGGAAAAGGCATTCTCGGTAGAGAGACTTTTCATTACTAAAATGAGAATCAGATTGAGTAATCGTAGTATTGACCATTATTGCTTTTTTCTTTGGTCGCGCGGCTTCTGTGAAAAGCCATCTGGTCGTTATTGTCGTGGCATTTTTCCTGAAATTTTTCAAAAAATTTCAAAAAATTTAAGTTCTCCAATGTTTTCGAACTGCAAAAAATGCAATAAATAACATTTTTATTGCGCGCCGAGTTTACTCAGAAAAAAATTCCAAAAAGTGCTGACTTCTAACAGGCTTCCACGCGACTATGCGCGGTAGTAAAAAACCGGGAAAAACGAGTTCGCGATAATCGCTTTTGTCGATCGCGACCATCGCGAGCATTTTCTACGCTATCAATTCTTTGCTTTTAATATATCTTTTAAGTTTGTTTCTGGGCTCCAATTTTAAATACTTGAATAGTCTTATAAATCTTCATTTTTGTCTGTCTGTTTGTCTGTCTGTTTGACTGTCTGTTTTTTTTTAGTCTTGAGAATGCAGTTACGTAGAAAATATCCGACATCAGATCTGGAATTACTTTGACATTACTTTAACTAATCATAGACTTGTGAAAGAAAAAAATTGCCGCGAAAATTCCCTCTCCCAACTTTCGAAGTAAAATGTAAAGAATCGCAATAAATTCGCTTTTTAAATCGTTTTTAGCTCTAATTAATTAATTTAATGCACTTATACATTAAATTACCTAATTCGACAATATTTATGCGAATAAATATATTTTTAAAACTATCTAGCAATAAATATTCCCGAGAAACTCCACCTTTATATAGTAAGTCTATGAAAGATGTTCGTGCTGTTAATTGGCTTTAAAATTTTTGTTTCTACGCCTATTACGCTCTAATTGGTAATTTATATTATGACTGAATCAACTTCAACGAATGAGAGTTTTTTTAGACCCATCTGGTCGGGATTTTCCCGCGAAGAACCGATCCACGAGAATAAAGTCAGAATGTAAACAAACGTAAAAAAATAGCTCTATTTTTCATTTTAAAGCCATAATTCTACTGGTTTTCATGTTATTTGACTTTTCTTAGACGAGAAGATTTCTTATCAAATTTCCATTAAGTACCATCCCTCTCAGGCTACAGTCTTTGAAATATGTAAACAATCGTTATAAAATTGCTTGTTTCTATCGTTTTTTAGCTCTAATTAGCTAATTTATTGTTCTTAGAGAGTATTTAGGTGAGTAAACATTATTTTAGAACTTTGAAGATATACGAGAGCTGTTCAGAAAGTTCGCGGCCTCAAATAGAACAACAAGCAAAATAATGTTAAAACTTATTTTATTTTTCAATATAGTTTACTTTATTAGCAATGCACTTATTCCAGCGATGTTCTAGCTTTTCTATGCCATCACAATAGGTCGATTTATCAAGGTGTTCAAAATACTCATTCACTTCAGAGATGACTTCGTCATTTGAGTGGAATCTCTTCCCAGCCAAAATTTTTTTTAGGTTTGGGAAAAGGTGGAAGTCACTGGGAGCCAAATCAAGTAAGTACGGTGGATGTGGAACTAATTGGAAGCGAAGTTCGTTTATCTTTTCTTCGGAGATTCTGGCGGAATGTGCAGGTGCATTATCGTGGTGGAACGGAACCCTTTTTCTTCTTCAAGTGTTGCTTCTTTTCTTCGATTTCTTTCTTCGGTTTTTCCAAAAGTTCACAGTAATAGACAGCATTGATGGTTTTTCCTCTTTCTAGGTAGTCAATAAAGATAATGCCTTTAGCATCCCAAAAAACCGAAGCTATCACTTTCCCCACTGATGGAACTGTCTTTGCCTTCTTTGGTGGTGGCGAAATGTGGTGTTTCCACTGCTTCGACTGTTCTTTTGTTTCAGGAGTGTAGTAATGGATCCACATTTCATCAGCAGTCACAAACCAATGCAAGAAATTCTGTGGATTTCTCTGGTAGAAGTCCAAACACTCCTTTGACATCAAAGTGCGAACCCAATTTTGCTCGGCGGTCAGCATATGCGGCAACAATCTTGCTGAGACCTTCGTCATACCCAAATTTTCGGTTAAGATGTGGTGCACTCGGTCGACAGAGATGCCTGTTGTCTCAGCTATCTCACGCGTTTTCAAACGGCGATCTGCTAACACAAAGTCGTGAACTTTGTCGATGTTTTCTTCAGTGACAGCAGTTGACGGCCGTCTGCTGCGAGGGTCATCTTCCACACTCTCTCTGCCAGATTTAAAATGGGCTGTCCATTTTTTCAAAGTGGTGTACGAAGGAGCAGACTCTCCCAAAACTTCATCCATGTCAGCTTTGATTTGAGATGGGGTCAACCATTTTTTCGTCAGGTATGTTATGACCGCACGAGTCTCCGTCTTCTTCATTTTTGACAAAGCACTTGCACACTAACTATCTGCTAAGCAGATAGGCAAAACTTTACGACAAATCAAGCGGAAATTGGTATTGTATCTTTAGCAAAGATGTCTGAATAATTCCCGCCAAAAATTAAATTGATCGCAGCGCCGCATATAGGCAAGGCCGCGAACTTTCCGAACAGCCCTCGTAAATTATTTGTGAAAGTGAACATTTTTCCTCGCTGTTACATAATATGAGAAAATATGTAAACAATTGCATGCAAAATTGTGTAGTATAGTCGATTATTGTAAAAATTGCCGAAATAATATAAAAATAATGTTTCTTATACATTATCACTAAGAAAACTTGTGTTGACTTCGATCCTCAGATGACTCATCCACTCCCCTCCTAGGAGAGTAATTAGAAAAGTACGAGTAGTGTGAAAAATGACAATAATTTCCCACTTGCTGTAGCTAGCAGGCTGTAGTTTGTTTTCTTTTCAAACGAAAGATATGTGTGACTAATAAATCTACGATATTTTAGCGAATTTCCATAAATAAATAAATTTTTTCTGTCTAGTTCGGAAATTTAAAATTTTATTATAATTTTAAATTCGTGAATAACAAAATACAAAACTACGGTAAACTGTAATATGACTTTGCTAGAAAACGAAAAAAACAGACTGAATGTAGCCCGAGTTTGAAGCAAGATACCACATTTGAAACGACACTTGCATCTGTAAACATGCTTTTCCTGCAAAACATCGTGTTTTCGATAGAAGAACGCAGAGTTTTTATGAAAATCTGTATATAGATATTTTTTATTATCTTATTATCAGAGAGAGATTTTTATCTGTCCTACGTTGCTTGAGCCACACTACCCCCTGGAGTTTGTCATGAAGAGAGAAATAGAATATTGTGAGATCGGAGCGGGAGAAATATGTGATTTGTTTGTTGGGTTTCTTCCAGGGTTCCGAAAAAAGTCGAAACCCCATTCGACTGACACCAATATGTGAGAACGGGGAGGTAGGCGGAAGTCGTTTCTCCCTTTCCAATAACTCACTTGTCAAGACGGCTAAGTTTCGTTGACGGCGCGTTACGCGTTACGCGAGTGGATAGGAGGTGAAATGAAGACGACGATAAGGCGAAAGCGATATTTGAGACAAAGAGGAGACCATTTAACAACAAAGCAAGATTTATTAAAATTAACAAATAACACCAATACAAATCTGACCAAATTCCCTAAGTCGCGTAGGGTTCGAGAGAGAGCTTACAGTTCAGTTCATACCTCTTAATTCGTTTCCTTAGTTAGTTAGCACTTGGATATCCACGAACGGTAGATAAGTATCCGAAATAGGCACAGTTTTAGAAAGTCGCGACTAAGCGCGGAGACGTTAGGACAGTAGGTCCGATCCGTGACGACCTGCGATGGCGTTCATCTGGCAGATGATAAGAGACTCCCCCGAGAGGGTGGAAGGAGTGTCTTTTATAGTTTTAGCTTGGCAAATTAGGTCACGTGATCGAAGGTGAATGACAATTTGTGTCATAAATGTTCCCGAGATTCAAAATATATGACAAATTCGGACGTTAAGTGTAAACTTAGGTTGCATGGTGATCCGTTTAAAGCTTAAGAACAATAGACAGTTGATAGTTATACGGCCAGGTACGCATATTTTCTCGTCCAGGACCGTTTTAGACAGGATGTTTATATCCAAGACCGTTTTTAAACAGGATGTTTTTAATAGGAAAATTTTTAAGTTAATAAAGGGAACGATTATTAAAAATTTTTACGTTTTTACGAATTTACGTTCAGGGAAATTTCCGGATCTCACAACATTGTAAACAATGACATTTCACACCATCAGGCTATACAAAAGTACAGTTCGTTTAGTACAAAAAGGAATTTTTACACAAGTACAAACAATTTCTTATATCACGATAATACTTATTCTATAATTATTAGTTTCTAGCTTTATATGCTGACATATAAGCTTTACAAAAAACCCACAAAATATCAGAATAATTTATAATACGCCATTTTATAAAATGAATTTCTAAAAAAAATATAATATAAAACTTTATTTATTTTATTATCTATTATTTAGAAACTTATTATTTTTCATATAACACAAAACTGGCAAGGAGACACTTAGCACAGGCAGAGACGAATGTAATGCGACCTTTGCTACCAATACAAACAAAGGATAAAAACGAATGTAATGCGACCTTTGCTACCAATACAAACAAAGGATAAAAACGAATGTAATGCGACCTTTGCTACCAATACAAACAAAGGATAAAAACGAATGTAATGCGACCTTTGCTACCAATACAAACAAAGGATAAAAACGAATGTAATGCGACCTTTGCTACCAATACAAACAAAGGATAAAAACGAATGTAATGCGACCTTTGCTACCAATACAAACAAAGGATAAAAACGAATGTAATGCGACCTTTGCTACCAATACAAACAAAGGATAAAAACGAATGTAATGCGACCTTTGCTACCAATACAAACAAAGGATAAAAACGAATGTAATGCGACCTTTGCTACCAATACAAACAAAGGATAAAAACGAATGTAATGCGACCTTTGCTACCAATACAAACAAAGGATAAAAACGAATGTAATGCGACCTTTGCTACCAATACAAACAAAGGATAAAAACGAATGTAATGCGACCTTTGCTACCAATACAAACAAAGGATAAAAACGAATGTAATGCGACCTTTGCTACCAATACAAACAAAGGATAAAAACGAATGTAATGCGACCTTTGCTACCAATACAAACAAAGGATAAAAACGAATGTAATGCGACCTTTGCTACCAATACAAACAAAGGATAAAAACGAATGTAATGCGACCTTTGCTACCAATACAAACAAAGGATAAAAACGAATGTAATGCGACCTTTGCTACCAATACAAACAAAGGATAAAAACGAATGTAATGCGACCTTTGCTACCAATACAAACAAAGGATAAAAACGAATGTAATGCGACCTTTGCTACCAATACAAACAAAGGATAAAAACGAATGTAATGCGACCT
>NW_027121700.1:0-8314 GCF_030686945.1 Centruroides vittatus
AAATTCCCGGTCATAGACGACATTAACACTAAACTAACGTTTCGTCCCACCGAGGTCTTCGTCAGGTTCGTTGATCATGGAATGCGAAAAAGAATCGAACGCTTTCGAAATTCAGAAAAAATCGAATATCCCCGCGTGCAGTAATGACGAATGCTACATCGTAAATTTAATAGACAGGAATAAAACATGATTACCACTGCGGATGTATCTCAGAGGCATATCGCCACGCGTACGATAATACGTTACTTTCCTTGAAATTAATACATTTCCCCGATTTGGTAGCCTTGTAAATCTCAAGAGTCTCCAAAGCCCTGATGTGGTCCGTCTTAAACGACTTCTTAATGAGTCTGGTGTTATCGAAGTCTGCTCTTATATCGGGGCCGTAGCGTACGTCGACAGGGCGGTGGTGTGTCTTTTTTTGGCCACATCATATCTATGCTCAGAAACCCTTTTTTGAACAGATCTCTTGGTAGACCCAATGTATACCAGGTCCCTTTGGAACCTGTGATCTCTTATCGGGATACTATACACCCCTGGTGCCCTTAACATATCTGATTTGTCTTTAGCGTTTCTGAGAAGCGAGTAGATAGATCGCGTCCTCGAGTATGCCAACTCGGTGCCCTTCCTTAGCGCTATTTCCTTGTACAGGGAATGCAGACGTTTGTTGTATTGTACAACCGTGCGTTGGTGTTGGTCGGGATTCAAATTAGACTCACTCCGCACCGCGGAGGCGTGTCGCGCTGTACTTGTATCAAGGAAATTACGGGCTAAACTACGGATAAGGTTACCTCCGTACCCATGACTAGCGGCAATGTCTTCAATGTGTTTAAGCTCCGTGATCATATCTTCTCTTTTAGAATTATGGGTGAATGCCCTACTAATCTAACAGGCTTAAACAGGGCGGTGGTCGCGTCACCAGATACACCCAGGCTTTTTGCTTTTGCGAAAACGCACAAGCCTACACCGGCACTCAGACCAATACTGGATAAAGCTAGAGCCCCCACTAGAATTCTGGAGAACAAGTTACACTTCATATTAGCTAGACATCTAGAAGATTATTCTCTAACGGTGAAGAACTCCAGAGAGCTGGTCGACGAGTTGAAAAGTACACAGATAACTGAGAACGCGCACGTCACGGTGTTTGATTTTCAGGCTCTGTATCCATCCATCAAACTCCAACCTTGCTTCTGCGCCCTTAGGGACGTCTTACTATCCAAGTACAACGTTCCAGCACACCGCAAGCATGTACTTGAGCTCACGCATCTAATGTGCTACAATTCGCTGTTTAGGTTCGGCAATACCACATATCTACAAAAGAGGGGAGTACCCATGGGGAGCCCTATTTCGGGCGACCTATGCGAATTAGTGTTACGGCGGTTAGAGAGGGAAGTCATTTCCAGGTTCACACCTGATATTATTTTGTACCGTAGGTACGTGGATGACGTGATTATCATATGGAAGAACGAGCCGAAGGTTGATGATTTTTTGCACAGCGTAAATGACAACCCGTATGGCCTAACGCTCAAACTTGATCAACTATCAGACACCAGAGTGCACTTTTTAGACGTCACCATTCAACTCAATATGAACAATATTGAGACGCGGGTGTACTACAAACCCGGCTACCTGCCTATATACATACCCGCTGGGTCTGAAGATCCATATCCATACAAGATAGCGGCGTTCAGGGCGTTAGTTAGTAGGGCATTCACCCATAATTCTAAAAGAGAAGATATGATCACGGAGCTTAAACACATTGAAGACATTGCCGCTAGTCATGGGTACGGAGGTAACCTTATCCGTAGTTTAGCCCGTAATTTCCTTGATACAAGTACAGCGCGACACGCCTCCGCGGTGCGGAGTGAGTCTAATTTGAATCCCGACCAACACCAACGCACGGTTGTACAATACAACAAACGTCTGCATTCCCTGTACAAGGAAATAGCGCTAAGGAAGGGCACCGAGTTGGCATACTCGAGGACGCGATCTATCTACTCGCTTCTCAGAAACGCTAAAGACAAATCAGATATGTTAAGGGCACCAGGGGTGTATAGTATCCCGATAAGAGATCACAGGTTCCAAAGGGACCTGGTATACATTGGGTCTACCAAGAGATCTGTTCAAAAAAGGGTTTCTGAGCATAGATATGATGTGGCCAAAAAAAGACACACCACCGCCCTGTCGACGTACGCTACGGACCCCGATATAAGAGCAGACTTCGATAACACCAGACTCATTAAGAAGTCGTTTAAGACGGACCACATCAGGGCTTTGGAGACTCTTGAGATTTACAAGGCTACCAAATCGGGGAAATGTATTAATTTCAAGGAAAGTAACGTATTATCGTACGCGTGGCGATATGCCTCTGAGATACATCCGCAGTGGTAATCATGTTTTATTCCTGTCTATTAAATTTACGATGTAGCATTCGTCATTACTGCACGCGGGGATATTCGATTTTTTTTGAATTTCGAAAGCGTTCGATTCTTTTCGCATTCCATGATCAACGAACCTGACGAAGACCTCGGTGGAGGATCGAAAACGTTAGTTTATGTGTTAACTGTCGTCTTATGTAATTGTGATGTTTCTTGTTTTTTGTAGAAAAACTCTCGCAGTGACTGTATTTGTTTGTAGTGAAGGTTAACTATGTCAATCAGGCCACGTCCGCCATCTTTACGTGGAAGGGTTAATCTTTCTGTGGCGGATTTAGGATGATGTTGTTTATGCTTAGTAAGTGTAGTTCTTGTTTTCCTTTGGAGTTGCTCAAGATCTGTGTGAGTCCAATGTATAACTCCAAAAGAATATGTGAGTACTGGGATGACATATGTGTTTATTGCTTTAACTGTGTGTTTTGCATTTAACTGTGTTCTGAGAATAGCATTTAACCTACTTTGGTATTCTTTAATTAATCTTTGCTTTATTTGTGCATGTTCTGTTAGTTTGGCCTGTTGGAATCCTAAATACTTGTAGAACTCGCCCTCTTCCATGGATTCAATAACGTCTCCATTTCCAAGTGCAAAATCTTCTTTCTTCAGGATTCCTTTTTCTATGTGAAGTGTTTTGCATTTATCTAGGCCAAATTCCATTTGTATGTCCTTGGTGTATGAATGTGTGATTTGTAGGAGTTGATGAAGTTGTTTTTGTGTGGATGCATAAAGTTTTATGTCATCCATGTACATGAGATGTGACAGTGTATACTGTGTTGTTTTTTCATGCCTGATATTGTAAGCCATATTGTGTGTTGTTTAACATGTTGGATAATGGTTCAAGGCTAGAGCAGAACCAGAGAGGACTCAAGGAATCTCCTTGAAAAATTCCTCGCCTAATAAAAATTTGGTTTGTTTGTATGGAAGTGTTATGAACCCTGAGATGTAGTGTTGTTCTCCAGTGCTGCATAGTGTTTTGAAAGAATGCAATGAGTGATGGATGTATTTTGTACATGTGTAGATATGTAGCAGCCAACTGTGTGGAACACTGTCGAATGCTTTTCTGTAGTCTATATATGCCATGTGTATGTTTCTGTGTTGTTTGTGTGCTTGCCGTAGAATGACTGAATCTATGAGTAACTGTTCTTTGCATCCCTTGTGATTTCTACGGCAACCTTTTTGTTGTTCTGTTAGAATGTCGTGTTCTTCAACATGTTTGTATATTTTGTTTGCAATACAGGATGTCAATAATTTGTAGAGTGTTGGAAGACATGTAATTGGTCTGTATTGTGTGGGGTCTGTGGTATTGTTGTTTTTAGGTTTCATGTAGGTGATGCCCTGAGTAAGAAAATTTGGCATGTCTTGTGGATTGATGATGATGTGTGTTAGGTGTTTAGCTAGTTCCTGGTGCAGTGATGTAAACTTTTTGTACCAGAAATTGTGAATGTTGTCTACACCAGGTGTCTTCCAGTTGTGTGTTCTGTTAACAGTGTATTGGAAATCATGTATGCTTATTTCAACACAGGGCATAGTTGGTATGTTGTGTAAGTTTCTGTTCTCCTCCTCGATCCAGCCTGCTTCAGCATTGTGCGTGACAGCACTGGACCAAAGAGAAGACCAATATGTTGTGAGTTCTTCTTCTGTTGGTGTGCCACTGTGCTGTGTATCAGTGTTTGCTTTGTTATTAATTTGTCTGTAAAAGAGTTTTTCATTGTTTGTAAATAATTTATTTTGTTGTTTTCGTAGTGTACATGTTTTGTATCGTTTGAGTCTACGTGCTTTGGCAGCAAGTTTTTGTTTTAGTGTATCAATGTATTCTGTAATGTGTGTGTTGTGATGTTCATGTTTTGTGTGTGTTTTTATTTTCTTGAAAATGTTTTTGAGCTGTTTCCTTAATTTAGGTGTTATGTTGTTTTTAGTGTATTGTGTCAGCCTGCCTAATTGCTGTCTAATGTCATTTATTTGTGTTTCTATTCTTCTCTGCCAGGCAGGCTTGTGATAGAATTGTGTTTTCTGTGTATTTGTCTGTGATTGTACTTTCAGTCCATGTTGTGTCACTACTGTGACTGCCCCAGCATAAACTAATGTATGAATGTCTGAGAGTGTAGAAATTGAATGAATGTAGTGTGGTAGTAAGTGAGTGTTTACATAATTTAGTGTTTTTCCTACTTCCTTCGACGTGTTGATTTTTGGTATTCGTGGTCTTTGTGTGGGATCTGTGCCTGTATATTTAGTGAGTGTTTCCTGAAATATAAGTGAGAGCGTATTAACTAAATCCATGTCTATGTTATCAGTGATGGATGAGGAAGTGTCTGTAGTATCATTAGTGGTAATTGTTGTATGTGTGTTATTATCAATGCTTGTTGCTGGATTATCCTGACAGGTTACATGATCTTCATTAATGTTAGATGTTTCTGTCTGTTGATGTATTTGATCAGCAACCTGTTGTTTGATAAGTTCAAGTGTTGTTTGTGGAATAAGGTTGTTGTGTATAATTGTTCTTTTTTGATCAACAACCCTTTGTTCGGTGACAGTGAGATGAGGATACTGTTGTGTGAATCTAAGGTGTAGTTGTTGTCTGTATGCTGTCATGTTTGTTTCGAGTTTTGTGATCGTGTAGTAAGTACGGATGATAAACTCATTCATTTCTACAGTCCATTTCATCCGTTGGCGTGGTTTTCCAGCCTTTGTGGTCTGTGGATGCATTGCCACAGAAACACCAAGGCTGGGTTGGTTCCTCACATCTGTTGAGGGCATTGCAGTAGCCATGCTTGGGCCGGTGCTGCTTTCGCCACCGGTAACCAAGGGAGACTGTGGCCTATTTTTCGAACGTGAGCCTCTGCCTAACTCACGAACGCGGACCTTGTTAACCCGGGCGACGTCCGAGCCGGTATCACACTTTGATCTGGTTACTACCATGATACATATCTCCACAGAATGTGGGTGTGTGGTCACTCTTAGCTTCATTTCTCCCCATAGACCTTACTGGCATAGGTGTCCCTACCAGGAGCTTGTGCTCCAGCCTGCATTGCCCTATGGATCAGTAAAATTACTGGGCTCTCCCACCACGACCAGGTGGTGACCATGGAGAGTTTTATTATTATTGTTATTGTTTGTTGTTTTGTTTTGTTGTTATTATTATTATATATTATTATATATTATTATTGTGTTGGTGGAGTGTTTCTTACACTGCATATATACCAGTGCTAGGGAAAGTAAAGCATAACTACAAAAAGAAATGTTTTGTTTATGTGCTGTTTGTGTATATGTTTAAGAATTTCCTAATTATGTGTTTAGTATGGCAGTCTTCTGTAGTATTGTGTATCACATTTACATTTAACAGTATCATACAGATCTATTTTTTATCACATCACAGAAAAATATAAAACCAGTAGAACATTTACAGCATGAAAGTTTCACCCATTTTAAAAGAAAAAAATGTCAAGATATTTTATATCAATGATGAACTAGAATTAGAATTTTTGCGATAATTTAGTATATAAGCTCTTATTTTTATATATATGTCACTGTGAAAGACCAAAATTAGAGAATGTCGAGATTCTCTGGTGAATGTTGACACATACGAAAGACTGTCGGTGAAAGACCGAATATTTGATTATATTATTAATGTTACGTTAGGTTAGGTTAAGTTAAGGTTTGTTTTAGATTAGGTTAGGTTAGGTAAAACATGTCCCTGAGAGAAGCACCGCAACTAATTCAAGAAGTGGAAGGCAAGGATATACACGTAATTGCAAAAAAAAACTGTTCCATGACTAAATGCTAGGAACAATATTTTTATTCAACATTCACATCAGTACATGCTGAATATCGATGTAAGTGAGAAATAATGATATTTAGCAAATATTTCGTACATACATGAAATGACTGTGTGAATGCTGACATTCACCAGATATCAGTCTTTCACAGTAACATATGTCTATAAACCAAAAAATAACAGAGTAAAAAACATGATTTAACACAGTATGTGTTAATGCATTAATGTACAACAAATTTAAAAATTTATAATAAAAAAAAACATAGTGAAGACAATAGAATAAAAAACAAAAATTTAAATAATATTGTATAAAGTATTGAAAAAAATATATAAAAAGTGTCAAATATTCACTATTTGAAGCAGAAATATATGTTGATAAACTTTGACGGGTTGCTTCACCATAACAATCAACTCCTCTCCCAGCTAAGTAATTTGAGACGTAGTGTAAATAATGGCAATAACTTCTCCCCTGCTCTAGCTTAGAAAGCTGCAGTTTGTTTTGATATTAATTCATTAACACATACCATGTTAAATCATGTTTTTTACTCTCTGTTATTTTTTGGTTTTAACTGTAATTCATTCATTTTTTAGGGATTTTGTCAATTAGGAGTGGATATCTTTTGTCACCTGACCTAAACGATGTATTAAATAAAATAAATAAATTACAACTGAGCCGAAATTTATTATATTGAATTATTACTTTTAGTCGCATATAGGTTTATTTTTATTATTAATAAAGGTTTTATGTAGCATTTTTTGTATTTAATAAATTGAAAACAATCTTGTAATCAGCATTTCTGGCAATCAATATAAAGTTCAATTTGCACATTACTGTAATAGTTTATATACTATAATGACAATAAAAATGTAGTAAATGTTTGTTTAAATAATAATTTCAAAAATTTGTATTAATTTAACTTTGAAAAAGAAAAAATGTAAACACTGCATATCTTTGGTTATGAAATTCCTGAAGCCATGCATTAGCTGAATTATCTTAAGTACAAAAATTTCTACAGTCATCATTAGTAGTGATCTAAGCATTTATTTACCATAATAAGTCATGCTATCATGATATGCAAAATAATAAAGAATTAACTTTTTCTGGGCAGTTAGATGCCAATAGGCATATATCATGTAACTTTTTTCATTAATGATGATGTGGCAATGTCCTCGGTGTAAATTAAAAAAATTAATCAAAAAATTTGATTAATTTGCAGTTATATTTGAGTTTTTCCAGCGATCTTAGCTTTGATTCGCTTTCTGTAGGTTGATTGACTTTGTTTAAGCCAGTAAGTGTTTTGTTACCACCCCTGGGCCATAAATACTTGGTAAATACATCCCCCTACCATTCTATAGCAAATCTTCGCAGTTATCTACACAGTTGGCTGAAAACAATCAAAGGGAAACTCCTTCTAAGGTTTTATTGGGTATCTTTTGTCTTTGTTGACATTACTTTAACTAATCACAGACTTGTGAAAGGAAAAAAATTGCCATGAAAAACCCTGCCTCCAACCTTCAAAGTAAAAAGTAAACAATTGCAATAAATTTGCTTTTTAAATTGTTTTTTTAGCTCTAATTAACTCAATTGTAATGCCACTATTAGACACTAACATTAGCTAATTCGATCAATATTTAGGCGAGTAAATATGTTTTCAGAACTATCTTGCAGCAAATAATTTCCCAGGAGACTCCACCTCCCTATAGTAAAGTGCTATGGAAGATCGTCGTGCTGTTAAGTTGGTCTTTAAAACTTTTGTTCCTCTACTATGCCTATTTATGCTCTGAGTTGGTTATTGATATTACGACTGAAATCAGCTTCGACGTAGACTAAGTGTTTTCAGAAACCATCTGCGTCTGGATTTATCCTCGCGAAGACAACCAATCCACGTGATTGGAGTCAGAACATAGTGAACAAACATTTTAAAATAGCTATATTCTTTATTTTAGAGCATTAATATCTTACTAGTTTTCATGTTGTTTGACTCTACTTTAGACAAAAAGATTTTTTACCAAAAGCTTCCAGCTGAAAAATTTAGCCGGGAAACTCGGATTACTTCCGGGATATTGCGTAATTGCACACGGAAAAATTAACTAATCGCTTATTATAGTGTAT
>NW_027121701.1:0-4002 GCF_030686945.1 Centruroides vittatus
GTTGTGTCCATATGATGTGAGTGTAAGTTTAATGGTGTGTTATTCGAGTCTGCTAGAGTTACTGCTTTATGTAATTGTGATGTTTCTTGTTTTTTGTAGAAAAACTCTCGCAGTGACTGTATTTGTTTGTAGTGAAGGTTAACTATGTCAATCAGGCCACGTCCGCCATCTTTACGTGGAAGGGTTAATCTTTCTGTGGCGGATTTAGGATGATGTTGTTTATGCTTAGTAAGTGTTGTTCTTGTTTTCCTTTGGAGTTGCTCGAGATCTGTGTGAGTCCAATGTATAACTCCAAAAGAATATGTGAGTACTGGGATGACATATGTGTTTATTGCTTTAACTGTGTGTTTTGCATTTAATTGTGTTCTGAGAATAGCATTTAACCTACTTTGGTATTCTTTAATTAATCTTTGCTTTATTTGTGTATGTTCTGTTAGTTTGGCCTGTTGGAATCCTAAATACTTGTAGAACTCGCCCTCTTCCATGGATTCAATAATGTCTCCATTTCCAAGTGCAAAATCTTCTTTCTTCAGGATTCCTTTTTCTATGTGAAGTGTTTTGCATTTATCTAGGCCAAATTCCATTTGTATGTCCTTGGTGTATGAATGTGTGATTTGTAGGAGTTGATGAAGTTGTTTTTGTGTGGATGCATAAAGTTTTATGTCATCCATGTACATGAGATGTGACAGTGTATACTGTGTTGTTTTTTTCGTGTCTGATATTGTAACCATATTGCGTGTTGTTTAACATGTTGGATAATGGGTTCAGGGCTAAGCAGAACCAGAGAGGACTCAAGGAATCTCCTTGAAAAATTCCTCGCCTAATAAAAATTTGGTTTGTTTGTATGGAAGTGTTATGAACGCCTGAGATGTAGTGTTGTTCTCCAGTGCTGCATAGTGTTTTGAAAGAATGCAATGAGTGATGGATGTATTTTGTACATGTGTAGATATGTAGCAGCCAACTGTGTGGAACACTGTCGAATGCTTTTCTGTAGTCTATATATGCCATGTGTATGTTTCTGTGTTGTTCTGTGTGCTTGCCGTAGAATGACTGAATCTATGAGTAACTGTTCTTTGCATCCCCTGTGGTTTCTACGACAACCTTTTTGTTGTTCTGTTAGAATGTCGTGTTCTTCAACATGTTTGTATATTTTGTTTGCAATACAGGATGTCAATAATTTGTAGAGTGTTGGAAGACATGTAATTGGTCTGTATTGTGTGGGGTCTGTGGTATTGTTGTTTTTAGGTTTCATGTAGGTGATGCCCTGAGTAAGAAAATTTGGCATGTCTTGTGGATTGATGATGATGTGTGTTAGAGTGTTTAGCTAGTTCCTGGTGCAGTGATGTAAACTTTTTGTACCAGAAATTGTGAATGTTGTCTACACCAGGTGTCTTCCAGTTGTGTGTTCTGTTAACAGTGTATTGGAAATCATGTATGCTTATTTCAACACAGGGCATAGTTGGTATGTTGTGTAAGTTTCTGTTCTCCTCCTCGATCCAGCCTGCTTCAGCATTGTGCGTGACAGCACTGGACCAAAGAGAAGACCAATATGTTGTGAGTTCTTCTTCTGTTGGTGTGCCACTGTGCTGTGTATCAGTGTTTGCTTTGTTATTAATTTGTCTGTAAAAGAGTTTTTCATTGTTTGTAAATAATTTATTTTGTTGTTTTTCGTAGTGTACATGTTTTGTATCGTTTGAGTCTACGTGCTTTGGCAGCAAGTTTTTGTTTTAGTGTATCAATGTATTCTGTAATGTGTGTGTTGTGATGTTCATGTTTTGTGTGTGTTTTTATTTTCTTGAAAATGTTTTTGAGCTGTTTCCTTAATTTAGGTGTTATGTTGTTTTTAGTGTATTGTGTCAGCCTGCCTAATTGCTGTCTAATGTCATTTATTTGTGTTTCTATTCTTCTCTGCCAGGCAGGCTTGTGATAGAATTGTGTTTTCTGTGTATTTGTCTGTGATTGTACTTTCAGTCCATGTTGTGTCACTACTGTGACTGCCCCAGCATAAACTAATGTATGAATGTCTGAGAGTGTAGAAATTGAATGAATGTAGTGTGGTAGTAAGTGAGTGTTTACATAATTTAGTGTTTTTCCTACTTCCTTCGACGTGTTGATTTTTGGTATTCGTGGTCTTTGTGTGGGATCTGTGCCTGTATATTTAGTGAGTGTTTCCTGAAATATAAGTGAGAGCGTATTAACTAAATCCATGTCTATGTTATCAGTGATGGATGAGGAAGTGTCTGTAGTATCATTAGTGGTAATTGTTGTATGTGTGTTATTATCAATGCTTGTTGCTGGATTATCCTGACAGGTTACATGATCTTCATTAATGTTAGATGTTTCTGTCTGTTGATGTATTTGATCAGCAACCTGTTGTTTGATAAGTTCAAGTGTTGTTTGTGGAATAAGGTTGTTGTGTATAATTGTTCTTTTTTGATCAACAACCCTTTGTTCGGTGACAGTGAGATGAGGATACTGTTGTGTGAATCTAAGGTGTAGTTGTTGTCTGTATGCTGTCATGTTTGTTTCGAGTTTTGTGATCGTGTAGTAAGTACGGATGATAAACTCATTCATTTCTACAGTCCATTTCATCCGTTGGCGTGGTTTTCCAGCCTTTGTGGTCTGTGGATGCATTGCCACAGAAACACCAAGGCTGGGTTGGTTCCTCACATCTGTTGAGGGCATTGCAGTAGCCATGCTTGGGCCGGTGCTGCTTTCGCCACCGGTAACCAAGGGAGACTGTGGCCTATTTTTCGAACGTGAGCCTCTGCCTAACCCACGAACGCGGACCTTGTTAACCCGGGCGACGTCCGAGCCGGTATCACACTTTAGATCTGGTTATCTACCATGATAAATATCTCCGCAGAATGTGGGTTGTGGTCACTCTTAGCTTCATTTCTCCCCATAGACCTTACTGGCATGGGTGTCCCTACCAGGAGCTTGTGCTCCAGCCTGCATTGCCCTATGGATCAGTAAAATTACTGGGCTTCTCCCACCACGACCAGGTGGTGACCATGGAGAGTTGTTATTATTATTGTTATGTTTTGTGTTGTGTTGTTATTATTATTATTATTATTATTCATTATTATTGTGTTGGTGGAGTGTTTCTTACACTGCATATATACCAGTGCTAGGGAAAGTAAAGGCATAACTACAAAAAGAAATGTTTTGTTTATGTGCTGTTTGTGTATATGTTTAAGAATTTCCTAATTATGTGTTTAGTATGGCAGTCTTCTGTAGTATTGTGTATCACATTTACATTTAACAGTATCATACAGATCTATTTTTTATCACATCACAGAAAAATATAAAACCAGTAGAACATTTACAGCATGAAAGTTTCACCCATTTTAAAAGAAAAAAATGTCAAGATATTTTATATCAATGATGAACTAGAATTAGAATTTTTGCGATAATTTAGTATATAAGCTCTTATTTTTATATATATGTCACTGTGAAAGACCAAAATTAGAGAATGTCGAGATTCTCTGGTGAATGTTGACACATACGAAAGACTGTCGGTGAAAGACCGAATATTTGATTATATTATTAATGTTACGTTAGGTTAGGTTAAGTTAAGGTTTGTTTTAGATTAGGTTAGGTTAGGTAAAACATGTCCCTGAGAGAAGCACCGCAACTAATTCAAGAAGTGGAAGGCAAGGATATACACGTAATTGCAAAAAAAAACTGTTCCATGACTAAATGCTAGGAACAATATTTTTATTCAACATTCACATCAGTACATGCTGAATATCGATGTAAGTGAGAAATAATGATATTTAGCAAATATTTCGTACATACATGAAATGACTGTGTGAATGCTGACATTCACCAGATATCAGTCTTTCACAGTAACATATGTCTATAAACCAAAAAATAACAGAGTAAAAAACATGATTTAACACAGTATGTGTTAATGCATTAATGTACAACAAATTTAAAAATTTATAATAAAAAAAAACATAGTGAAGACAATAGAATAAAAAACAAAAATTTAAATAA
>NW_027121702.1:0-83728 GCF_030686945.1 Centruroides vittatus
GTTATCTTTTCTGACAGCCGCTCGGTCATCCAAGCTATGGCCAACGTCTCATTCTCTTCACCACCCATCATCATCGATCTCGCGGCTTTCGTCTGTGCCCACACGGCGCCCATCATCATCGCTTGGACACCGGGCCATGCCAACATTCCAATTAACGAGGCGGCCGACAAAGCGGCCCGCCGCGACCCGTTCAGTGGATCCATCTGGAAACCCCTCACGCCACGGGACCTCACCCGGGCCATACGGGACACCACCATCGCCACCCTGACGGATGCCTGGTCAGCGGCGCTCCGCAGCAAAGGCCGGGACCACCTTCGCCCGTTCGCCCCCTGGAGCTTACAGTTGCGCGTCGTCTCGCCACGCGGAGACGCTCTTGGCCCGGCTCCGGACCGAGACGGCCGCGCTAAATGCCTTCCTTCACTCACGACACCTTCACGACTCTCCGGGGTGCCCCCATTGTGGCGCAGCGGAAACTACTCTTCATTACTGGCTACACTGCCCTAAATATGCCTTAGCCCGCAAGGACCTAGGCAACACGATGACCCTAAACATGTCTCTGGTGCGCACGCTGACGCCTATCTACTGGCCGCCGGCCTCCATCACTCCTAGTCACCACGTGGCGGCGCTGGAGCGCTACATTAGCCTCACTGGTCGTTTCGCTTAGCAACTGGCAACGACGGTCGGAGAAAGAGCCGCAAAGGCTATAATCTCCATATCAAACAAACAAGCGAAAGGAAAGGAAAGGAAAGGAAAGGTTCGCTACATTAAAGCACTTCATTTAGAAACGCTTTGCTGTAGCTCTGCATAAAGAAACGCGACCTTAACGAATAATTTTCATCAAGTAGATTTTTTTAATTTAAATTTCTGCCAGAAAAAGAATGATAAATTATTTTTACGGATTATCTTAAACGACATTACTTATTTTCCACTTATTTGATTTATACAATATCCATGTTTTTTTTTTTTTTTTTTTAATGAATTATTGTCAGTTGTAGCTAGAGGGCAGCACAAGAATAAGAAAATGATTTTTCCGACAGAGGGCGTTTAAAAGCATTTCCAATAGTCGCCATTTTCGTTGTTTACTTCGTTAAAATTTTCTAATCTGAAAAATTTTGTCTTTGAAATCGACCAATACATAAATTAAAATATTAAAGACAAACTTAATTACTTAAAATGTCGGAGTCTGATTGGGATACGGTGACTTATTTACGAAAAAAGCCACCAAAAGCCAGCCAGTTACGTACACAGCAGGTGAGTATTAGGCTTAAGTCCATGATATTTCATCATAAATGTATTTTATACATTGATTTTCAGCTGAAACGGTAATATTTAAGACATTGTACAATTATATAATTAATGGCGTACAATATCTTTCATGTTTAAGTAATTTAATTATTTTTGCAATATGTTCTATTCTGTTCAAATAAATAATTAAACTTGTTTCTGTAATTTCATCTTGTTTAAGTGAGATATTTACATTTAAAAAAGTTAATTTGTTTATACTATTTAAATTTATGTAATATGGAATTAATATAAATTATGACAGCAGATTTGAAGAACCACACTATTGAAGGATTACATCTGCATAATTTTATCATTTTTTGTAACCTTCTGTACACTTGACACTGTCTGCAGCTGAAATTACACTTCATATCATTTAACATGATTATTCTTTTACATTCTTACATTTTGGTTTCGATAGTGATTTTCTTTTCATTATAGTGATGACAGATTTGGAGCTTTTACTTAATATGAAAATGGTATGTAAATATATCATATATTATCTTTAATACATTATCTGTATGTTTTGTTTTTCAAATATCGGAGTTCTGAGAATACAGGCATTCCTTACGTAATGACTGAGTTCTGTTGCTATGACTAGGTCATTGAGCAAATTAGTTGATAAATAAGAAGCTTAATTGTTTTAATTATTCTTGATAAAGAAATGATCGAAAGAAAACTCTATCTTGATAATTTTGCTTTAGTGTGCATCTTTTACATATTACAGAACATAAAAATACAATCAGCAAAAATTATTAAAATGTTGTACTGTGCCAAAAAAAAATCACTTAGATTAATATTTTAGTTGTTAAAGGGTTGAAGCCAAACTGGTTCCAGGTCATCAGTATCGTCGTTGGAGTTATCGGGAGCTGTAGAGGACTATGGCAAGGGAGATAACTACAAAGAAATAGAAGTACTTGTAGGGGTAGGAGTCCTGGATGTAGCTTTTGAGGAGAATCTCATTAGTGTGGTCTGTTTTGTAAGTTTTCTTTTGTTCTTCATAAATTTTATGACAGTATCATAAAAGTTTATTCATTGCCATTCCACTTTTGTGAACTATTCAACATTCAGATCCATATAGTTCCCTGTAGTTCTAATAAAGACACATTTGATTCTGAGAACACACCAGCTAACATTCTTTCCTCTTCTTCCTCTTCCAAGCACTGCTACACTTCCAACTCTGTTGTCCTTCCTTTGATTCTTGATGCTTCCTCCAGATGAAGTCATGCTTTTTCTTTTTGCCAACATCTTGTACTATGGAATGCACAATAAAGTACAAATATATAAATAAAATATGTGGTCTTGGAGATTGTGAACACTTTGTGTAATAAATACTGACCGACTATGGGAACGAGACTTAAGATTACAAGGGAATACCCTAGACTCAGACAAAGAAAGGGGATTTCCCTTGTTGGAGGAGAACTGGTTGTAAGTCTGCATGAGGATTGACTGTATATTTTTTAAATATTTCAAATAATATATAAAAATTTGTTATAAAAGTTAAAATTTTTATTTTTGAGATATAATTACATTATGCAATTGGTTAGTTTTTATTCTAAAATCTGTTCTGTAATTGACTCCATTAATTAGTCTTGCCCAAAAACAAGTGTTTTAAGGATTATATAAGGAAAACTCAGTAAATATAATATTGTAGTAATTGCCATTATAATTAGGATGTAAGGAAGTTTGCTAATCTGTGAACCAAAATGATTTTTCTGCATGTCTTGAGTAGTAATTATGACAACAGGGCTACATCTGTACTTGGCAACATGATTTCAAAATGACCATAGCACTTTCAAATTACACTACTAAGGAGAAGCTTAGTGGCATTCATTTTTTTTTTTTTTTTTTTTTTTTTTTTTTTTGAATGCTGAGAAAGTGAAACCAGCATAAATTTATCACAGTATGGTAAGAACTATTTTAATGTAAGTAACTTAGCAGTGTATCAGTGGGTACAAAGATTCAAGAATGGGAGGTAGAATGTGATCAATGACATATTCTGAATGTCCAACCATTATGACAACTAATAATGTAAGAAACAAATGATTCCAGAATCTTTAGTATAGAATCACAACTGACAATACTTCTAAAGAGTTTAACATGAGTCACAGATCAGCCTACCACATTGTGTGTAATGAGATGGGATACCATGAGATTTCCAGATGAGTTCAGATTATTTATTGATTTTCCCTTGTACATACATATGTTTGTCTCCTATAATTCTTTTTAGTATTTATTTCTGTATTTAGTTTAGTTACTTTTTAAATGGAAAATTTTTCTAGCAAAATTCTAAATAATTTAGTTCCAAAGTTTTTTATGTATATTGTGATAGTCATTGGCATAAATTGTTTCATACAATGTAATGCTCATTGGAACATAATTTATTTATGTAATATTAAAATAATGATTCAAAAAAATAGACTATTTCTTATTTAGAATTTATTCTTGATTGTTGTCATTTTTTTATTGAATTTATTTTTTTATATAGATTATATATATTGTTTAACAGAAAGTTTTATGCAAACGACCTTGATTTTAATGTTATAAAAAGAAAATATTTTCTAAAATTAAAGTGCAGAACAATATATTAGAGTATTTTTAAAACTACTATTCCAAAGTTTTCAGAATTCATTTGATAGTATAAAATTGAAGATTTACCTCTAAATCTTCTGAAGATCAACAAAATATATTAAAATGAAACTTTTTATATTTTGTGAAATGAGTTTGGCAGGGTTTTATTTTTTTTACAAAAATTTTTAAAACAAAAATAAAAACGTAGTTAGAAATATTTTTCTGTATAAATCCTTTTTGCACTTAACTTTAGACTTTACATATTTAAAATTAATTGAATTTTTCTAAAATATTGAAACTTTTGTATTTTTCACTCTGTTTACTCTAATTTCTAATAAACATTTTTTACTGAAGTGGATTGGAATTTTGAGGAAAGCAATAATAATGTTTATTATAATTGCGTTTAAATTAGTAATTTTGCATTTGCCATTTCTGAGTTAGAGTAATGGTTCATCATAGGTAAAGAACACTTAAAATGTCACATGAAACATAAATGTGAAACCATAGCTTATTATTAATTTGTATTATGTAAAAACTTTTTAATTATGGTTACTTTTAAAATTTCTACAATTTTGAAATTAAGCATTTTCAAACCTATGTTTATATGGATTTTTTCATTTTTATGACTTATAGAACATTCTGTTAAAGTTTGTAGACTTTCAAAAATATTCTGCATAAACAGATTACATTCTTCACCACAAACTTAGATATTCAGTATGTCTGTTTATAGCTCATCTGCTCTGTAAAATGATTCAGAATACATCTTTTTTAATGTTAATATGTTATCATAATAAGAAATTTTCTTCACATATAATTTAATTTAATATAATTTTTTAATTAGATGTTTGAAAATACATTGTGTAATTTGTTAATTTGCATCAAGTAAGAAGATAAAAGCAAGTTTAGGTTCATTTTAACAAATACTAATCACAATTATTATATAATAAAAATAATTGCAAATATTTTAATCTTGACTAATATAATATATTATGAAGCAAATGATAAGACTATAAACAACATTACATAGTAATAAGTTATTCAAATCATGAATAAAACCCTTCAGTTTATTACTTCCATTGGATTTCATTTTTATTAAAACATGATTATAAAAATATTTTCTTCTAAAGAACTTTTGGCACTTATGTCACTAATGGGTAACAAAGTAAACATGTATAGCACAAATGTTACACATGCCCCATGATGCAAAGATGAATGTCATGTGATCACTTAACTTGTATGTTAATTGAACTTGCTTAATTGATTTCAAAAATTGAATAACTCCCTTTTTATTGAATGAAAAAGTGTAATGGAAACTTCCAAATTTAATTTTGGAAATTTTTTATAAATAATTTGATCATTTGTATTCATTTAGAGATTTGAAAAAAGGGCTGTACTATAGATTATCACCTACGGAATTTCAGGACTTTGAATATATATTTGAACTCGGGACCGAGACGGTACCCTACTTCTGGACTGGAGACGAAAAATAAGAAAGTCATCATAGTTTTTAAGTTATCATACTTTTTTAATGCTATCATGCAGACGGCACTGTAGTTGCTAGTACTGTCATCTTGTGGTAAAGTCTGCAAACCATGACATCGGACTACGGTCATCTCCTGGAGGGATAGGTTAGTTTTGTTGGACAAGTAGTGAAAGCGGCACATAGTACTAGCCGATAGCGAGCGCGTTGGTGGCTGAGGGGCCGTAGACCCCGAGATTGAGGAGCACTAGGATGTGCGAAAAGGACTTAACTCCAATTGCAGATGATCAGTGTGCTCATTTTTAAATTTTTTATTGTTATTATTTTATTGTTCTTTGTTTCTTTTGTTGGTTTGTTAATATGTATATAAGTACAGGTAACCCCTGTATAACATGGCACTTCTATAGCACGGATTCACTCTAACACGATTCGAGAATTGGGTAAAACCCTTGTACAACATGAAATGTAATAAATTTTTACATATTTAAGTACTAATAGTTCACAAAAATAATGATTTTCGTGAACTATTAGTACTTAACTAATGTAAATTTTTTTTTCTTGCCTTCTGTTGATACACATGGTCTTTCTCAAAACTTGTTTCCGTGTTGCCAGATCTCGACGCTTCTGCTTTTGATGTTGCCAGATGTTTTTTCCTTATTCCATACTTGCTTTATTCTTCATAAGTGCTTAGCACCATATAAGGAAATTTATAAAGATCTTTTAACTAAAAGCAAGCAATCTTTGTAAAATAGGGCTGGCGGAAATACAGTATTAAAACGTAAAAACACGTAAACAGATAATAAAAATATCTTCTTTACTTGCCATGTCCAATCACCAGGGACTAACTATTCTCCACAGCAGAGACGACCTTTCTTTAGAGGCTACGCCTCTGCCAAATTATGTAAAACAGTCTAAAAGCAAGCAATCTAAAATTACATACTTTTTGCAAAAGGTAAAGCATGGATCTGAAGATAATGCAGAAAAATGCTCAGAGGATAAGGATAACTTGCCAAAAAGAAAATGCCCTCGGTTAAAAGTGCTTAGTGAGGACAAAGAAAACATTGTTTAATTTATATTAATACGTATCACTTAAGAAAATTTTAATAAAGATATTTATCTTAATTATGAAAATATAATAGCATGTTTTTTAATTTTTGGAACCTAACCCCCCTTTTTGTACTAGTTCTTTGTTTCGTATAACATGGATTCGCAAAACACGGCAATTTTTTGGAACGTAACTCCCGTGTTATACGGGGGTTACCTGTACATCACATATTTCCATTTGTAAATCTGTAACATCAAATGTTTATCTTGAATATGTAACCTTTATGTACTATTTCCTTGGCTATGCCTAGCGGTGCCAAGGCATTGATCAATAAAGAGTTTTAAAAAGTGAAGTGATCAGTGTGCTCGTGGATCAACATCTGCTTCTGTTTAAGGTATATATGGCCGACTTGCCGGACTGTCTGTTAAACACGCGATAGGCTTGTCTTTTTAAAAGAATACCAAGATTAAAAATAATACGCTACTGAACAACACGGAACACGACAGATATAGCGCATGCGCGATGGTCATCACACATTCCAACTGTCATCATTCGAATTTGTTCTTAAAAATTTCGAAACGGCGTTTTAAAAAAAAAAAAACAGAATCCAGCGGTCTTAACCTGAAGAAGGACACGGAAGGCGTTTAGAAAACGTTTGTTTATTTGAACTGATTATTTTCACACCGGTCACAGGCACAAGTAAGTTGTAATTATATAATAAATAATAACAAATAAACAGAAGTTACTGAGAGTGAAACTGAAATACATCTGCAAATGATGATGATTGGCATGATATTACAGAAAATAAAGATATGCTATTGTGAGAATTGGGATTTATTAAATTAATTTTTATGAGAAATTACATTATTTCTTAAATATTGTTTACGAAAAGGGAAGTTACATTCATCGTTTTTCAAGAAAAGGGAAATCAACTTCCTTTCCGACAAGACTTTATCTACAATTCTGACCACCATCTGCATATTTACTCCCTCTGCATGTCACTGTACATCCCATTAGCACTCTGAAATCGAGATTTGCTATTGGTCAGAATTCGGGATAAAAAGAGCGAATTTCCCGCCATTTGGAGCAGTTCACAAAAAGTATATAGACGACACGCAGTTCAACAGCATTGATATGTCCATAGAAGACGGTCGTCTGCCATAAGAATCTCTCGTCCACATATTTAACTTGTGTGCTATAAGTTCCTGCCAAGATCTTCATCCTCCTCACTGAACCTCCACCACAGTTTGTCCCACCGCATCAACACTTTGTCACCAGCAAAGAGTCTATGCAAGTCATACAAGTTGAGGTAGTATGTTTTGATATCGGTAAACTCTCTTTCTCTCTCTCACGAATAAGTTAAGGTTTAATATTCTCTCAGTATATATTTGTGTTTTATTGGTTTGTTTTTATTAAATCTTGTTTGTTAATAATGGTCTCGTTTCTGAATTCAGTGCCATGCTAAAATCTTATTAGTTACCTATGGTCCCTCTCACTCGAAAGAATTATCTAAATACTCATTGGCATGCCTTACACTATATGTAGGCTGGTGTCAAGAATCCTGACAAGGCCAAGATTCTACAATCTTGTTGTCTTTCTTAATTTTAATATAATATTTATCCTAGACCATGAGCGAATCCCAAAGATTCGATGACTAGAAGGTACTGCCCCTTTGAAAGTCGTATTCTCACGCTATACTAAATAGTTGCCAGATACTCATACTTATATGCAATTTTTGGATCCAAAAAATTTCTTGGAATGAAAAGGATTGTCTATTTAAAGTAATGTAATGTTACCTAATAGTTATTCATATAAAATAGTGATTGATGTTATGAAAAATTACTTATTAAAGAGTGTATAAAAACTGTGTAATAAAAACATTAACAGTACTTTTTGGTTAACGAGATGCCAGAAGTCCATCGCGAAAGACTATTGCATTTAACAATTTAGCCCGCGCCACTGTGCCAGCTTTGAGTAGCCCACATGACTGTGGAGTATTTGATGTTATATAATTTTAGACGGTGTGGGGGTTTGCCCCCACACAGGCACTGAGGCACATATCTGCATGCTTTGCATGTAGAATATGCGGTAGACTGATACATGTTAAAAACTGACCTTCGAAGACAAATATCATGTGAAGGGTCAACAATTCTGGGGTGGTATGAAACTCCTCATTCAGAGTTTAATTCTTACCCATTGCTGTACATATCAACTGGTGTCCCATTAACCAAAAAGTCTTACATTAACAATAAAAATTATTCTCTGCAATATATTACTTGGTGTTTTAAAGCAACAAAAATCTTTATAAATCTTTAATGTACTGATAATTGTTAACATAAATGACAACTATAAAAATTTACTGCATAAGAACAGCTGTTAATGCAATATTTTAAAAATTTATTGTTTTTCAAATTTTAAGATTTTGTGCAATGAAAATTTTATCTTTAACAAAAAAAAGAAAAAAATATGTACATACTAATGCATATTTATATAATATAAAGTAAATTATAATTGTCAAGAGAAATAGAGAACAGGTTATTAAAAATATACAGTTCAAGAACAGATGATATTACCATATTTATTTGATTATAAGCTGACTCCAGAAAATTGGAAACAAAAATAAATAGAAAATGAGAATTTATTAATCAGGCCTGAGGAATAAATTTTACACCATTTAATTGTTCAGTTGCTGACATTGGATGACTCAGATTCATCTTCACTTGATACTGATTCTAAGCCAAGGGACATTTTTTGAACCATGAAAAATTAAAGAAAAAGTTGGCATGCAATCCAGTAAATATGGTTGTTAAACTTCAAAAAATCTGAAACTGTATCATTTGATTCCTTTTTTATTTAAAAAATTCGATAACTAAACCATTCAAAAGAGCAATATTTTGATGTGAATGAATAGAAAAAAAATCAACAAATTTGTGAATTTTTTCTAGCTCCTATATTAATTTAAATAGTTAAATAAATAGAGTTATAAATGGAAGGATACTTTCAAAAATGCGAAAGTTGCTTATTTCTGTATTCTGAAATTGAGATGCTTGTTACATCCTAAAATAAACTAATAATCTAAAACATTGGGTAAAGTTAATGATTTTTGTTTCCCAACTTTTCAATATTACTAAAATAAAATACTATTTGCAAAGAAGTAATCAAACTTAATTATAATACTGTAGTTGCTTTATTTAAGTCTAAATCATTTCAGTATATTTAAAATATCTATTATTTTAGTTACTTATTATGACATGTACAGAACTTTTAAAATCAAACTGTATATGATACTTTGTTTGTTGATATTAAATGCATAATTTAAGAAGATATCTTTAAGTATAAAAGTGAAGATAGCTGTAGATTGAAAATATTTCTTTTAATAAATTTTTAATAGTAAATATGTGATATACTGTACTGTAGTTTAAATTTTAAAGAAATAAACTTAGTTTAATTGATTGTCATCTGTTGTTTAAACAATCCAAACCACATGAAATTTTATTTTGAAATTCAATAAGAATTTTTTTCGTATTTAAAAAAAACACTGATGTTTTCATTCATTTTTAATGGTCACTTTCAGATTCTGAAACAAAATGAATTTAAAACAATTGCAATGGGATATAAGCATTTGGTAGTAGAAATCAAATTTAAATATTTAATCATTGATATAAATAAAGGTAAATCAACAAGAAGTAATATATAAATACAAAATTAAAAGTCCAAGCATTAGAAGCATGTATATTTCTGTTTTAATTGCAGAAATATAAAGTGCTTTCTAACATACTTTCAAATAATTTTTTAGACTTTTAATTTTATTTTTGTATCATTTACTGTTAATTATGCTAATAGTTAAATATTTATTTATAATCTGTAGTATTACTACATTTCATTACATTTGTATTTTGAGGGTTTTTTTGAACTAGAATCTGAGATGGCCACTAAAGATTGGTAAAAACTTTATGAAACTCAGTAAGAATTCTTTGTAAAAAGATTTTTCTGTTTTAAATTGAAATGAACTTTATTTTTCACTATGCATTTATAAATTAGTTTGTCATCACTACAGATAAAGTTTATTGAAAGTTGTTGTATCTTAATAATTATAAATTATTTAGTTGTGAAACTTATTGTCTTTAAAATACATAATGAAAATTAATTTTATACATACAATTTTACTGAAATTATATATTGTTAGAACAGTGTATATATTAGATTCTCAGTGATATAGACTCTTCAAACTCATTCTTTAATTGTTTGTAGTAAACTTTTCAAAAAAACAAAATTATACAAGGGTTGGAAAATATATTATAATCACTGATTAATTACATGAAACAGAACAGAAATACAGCTGTTCATAGTTTATAATTCTTTGGTGAATCACCTGCACTTTAAACCACCCATTTTCATGGATGGGAAGTTGGTCATTGCCATTAGCAATCCACTTCTTGTCGATAGTTGCTATGGAACAGTCTATAATGTCCTGTATAATGTCCTGGATGGTCTTTAAATTAATTCTACATCATAGGGAATAAATCAAAATTGCATGCACTCATGTCTGGAAAGAATGCAGGGTGATCCAACACTTCCCAACCACATTTATCGAGCAGATCCTTCACTATGGTTGACACATGGCAATGGACATTGTCATGGAAAATGATGGGGGGGATTCTTCAGGAAGTGGTGTAGTTTCTTATGCAGTACTGGTCATAGATGGTGTTTCAAAAAAATGGGTGTAGCAATGTGCATTCAGATTGCCCTGGTGGCACTTTATGCATTAGGATAATACTTTCACAATCATACATGGCAGTGTTCATAGCCTTGGTATTAGTAGGTTCTGCTAGAATTTCTTTCGTAATGGGAAGTTGTAATGTCATCATTCAGTGGACTGGCATTTCAATTGCAGTTTATAGGATTGAGCTCATGTTTCACATACCATAATTACAGTATAACTACATCAGCTCTTTACACTGATAACTCTTTAAATGGAGACATGCCACCTCATAATGCTGCAATTTCTAGATTTCATTCAAAGTATTTCAAAGTAATGGAAGCCAACAAAATGTAATTTTTTGCATTCACAATTTATCCCTCAGAATGTACAGGATGGTGGTGTGATACAAATTGTTCTCACAACCTAGGTCATGAATTGGCCACCTGTGATCATTCTCTAACAATGTGGTCATGGCTTTCAGGGTATTTTCTATATTTGGCAGTTTGTTTTGTTGTAATATTGTGGGGATTCCTAGGCTAATGTTCATCATCTGCTTTTTGATGACTGTCTCTGAATGCTTTTACCTACTTGATGGTACTGTACCGTAAAGTAGATGCTCCAAAAACTTTTACAAGCGACTGAACACTGTTTTGCTAGGAATTCCCTTGCAATCTCAATTTCCAGCCAAAATCACCACTACAAGTTAGAAAACATCATTTTAGACTGGTCTGCCTTGCACATGTCTCTTCCTGTTTGATACTGCACATGTCCAGTCCAACAATAAATGAAACCATCCTGTCAATGGGTAGGTAGGGAACCAATCTTAAATACAGGTAACCCCGTATAACACGGGAGTTACATTCCAAAAAATTGCCTTGTTATGCGAATCCGTGTTATACGAAACAAAGAACTAGTGCGAAAAGGGGGGTTAGGTTCCAAAAATTAAAAATATGCCGTTAAATCCTTCTTTAAATCGGATTTATTATTCACAAGTTGAAATGCCGGATGCAGGCAGGCATCTCAGCATGAGCATCATCAGCTGGTAACAGTTTTTATCATATTTCATGTTGTACTCTATGAGTGTTTTACCTAATTCCCGAACCGTGTTAGAGTGAATCCATGCTATAGAAGTGCCGTGTTATACGGGGGTTACCTGTACAGCATAATAGTCATAATTGTCAAGGTCTTTGTTTTTGCTTTATAAATGTGTCTCATTATTTATTTTGCATCCCCTGTATATATGCAGTAATATATTTAGCAGCTTTGAATTTTGAGACCATTCTATGTATTTTAAAAGATTTTTCTACTTGAATTAGAGAATATATCACAAGATATTTCCAACTTTTTAAGAAGACTGTGTTTATTATAATTGCCTTTAATTTTATTTCTCTAAACTATTTAAAAGATTATATAAAAATTATTATTCCTATATCACTTTTATTTAAATTTTCTTAATGAAATGATTATTTACTTTTTCAGGCTATTAATGCAGCACAAAGACAAGGGTTGGCCATTGAAACTACTAAAAAATGTATGGTTTTGTCTTTTATAATTAAACAATTATTACAATTATATATAAGAAACTATCTTTAATTCATAGATAATGCAGCTACAAATAAACAACATCAAACAAGTATGAATACTGCAAAGCTAGACAGAGAAACAGAACAGCTCCATCATGATACTGTTGGATTGGAAATTGGGAGATTGATTCAGCAAGGACGGCAAAAAAAAAATCTAACACAGAAAGAGTTGGCTACGGTTAGTTTTAATAAATTTACTCTTAATTAATTTACTTATATACTAAAACCTGTGTAAATTGGAATTGCACGGTACTGAGCATTCAGTTTAGTGGGTTTCTGTTTTTGAACAGGTTTTTAGTGGTTTTTTTTTATCTATGACTACGCCAGATAAATGTCACACAGCTATGTTTCTTTTTTATAGTAAAATCACTATCACATACATAAAATTTTTATTATTAGTCTTAATCCAAAGTGATTTCAACTAAAGATGTGCACATTCAAATGCAAGAATTTAGAAATATCCAATTTCAAAAATTTCTCCAAGAACTTGTGCTAGTATTTGAATACTTCTTGGATGTGGAACTTAGCTTGCTTAACAGCAAACAAGCCTATTTCAGTTCAAAAACTAGTGTCTTGCTCTGCTGTCAAAAATTCTAATTGCATTACAGTAATATATATATAGACCATGTTATTTAGAAACAATCCTCATACCAGTACATGTAAAATCAAATATATCTTCTTAAGCCTTTAAGTTTCCTGTACCCAAGATGAAAAATTAACGTCCAACAAACGTTTTCGATTCTCCTCCGAGATCATGTTATTTTGTGACCTAACTTCTTGATGAATTTTAATACTCTAACTGTTGAATTCAATTCTGTAATTATCCACATGTTAATCAAGTTATTTTTGAATACTCAGTATTAGTTAGTAACTAAGTATTCCATATAAGGCAAATTGATAGTACTATGTTACCTTATTCTTATTGTTTTCATGAATTATATATGTTGCTTGTTCTCAAACTCAATTTTTGGAAACTCATTCAATTCTTGAAAATTTTTGGTTTTTGTCTCATTAATTCAATGGACTAATATAATAAAGATCCTATGTTGGTATGTTTCGTTGTCATATGACTTGCATTTCTTTGACAAAGCTCAAAATCATTCTCACAATACAGTTTGTCACGCACTGCAATGACAGACATACCTGGATACAATTTTATGTTTATGTACAAGTGGAATTTTAATTTTCTACTTCATCCAGATTAAGTTACATTCTTTGTATCCAGCACCTTCTCCTGTTTCTGCATTGGATAAGTTTTCAGCTTATAGTAGAATTTAACATAGAAATTGCTCTGTTTCAAAGAATTTATTTGTTTAGACAAGTTTTCACTTTGGAAGGTTTTACTGTATTTTTTTTTTAATATTTAGCTATTTTTATAAAATGTTTTATTTTTATCTGGTTCTATAAATGAATTTTGTTATTCATGTATATATTTTGATATATGGACTTTTAATTTGAACCAGGGGAATGAAAAAAATTTCAAATTATCAAATATTCAATTTGTCCATTTCAAAAATTAAACTAGTGTTCCCTAAGTTCATATTCTATATTCTTTGCAACTATTCTATTTTTCTCTACTTTTTTCACTGATTTAATCACTTTGATTTTTAACCCTTTTACTCGACATGGTCAGTTGTCAGTTGTACTTTACCCTTCAATACACTGATCCAAACTGCAATCATTCAAGGTCACTCTACATATTTTATTTTAAAAATTCACCAAAAATCAAATTTTTATCATAGAGATACAAAAATAATCACATATATTTATTACTTTATGTAGTTTTTGGCACAATAGTGAATAATCATTTGGAGTAAAAATTACTTACAAAAAAAAAATGTTAAATTATGACCTAAATTTTTGATGATATAAATTACTTTACTTTGACAACAAATAAAATTGTTTGATTTTATTTGTTTTTGGCACCAAGCCAACACAAAGAAAAATAATGTTTTGTACATGATAATATAAGATTTATGCATATTTATCAATTTTTTCATGAACAATATTACTTACATGAAACAGTCCATATATACTAGCAATAGTTTTCTCTCTCTCTTCAATAAACTCTTTAGGCAGTAAGTGAAAAATGCTGAAACTATAGAACAATACAACACACTACACAAAGAAAATCAATTAGTGAAATATGTTTTATTTGTTTGAGAAAATAATTAAGTAAAACAAAACTAGAACAAAAATAAGAAAAATAATAAATAACTAGAATATATATATATATATATATATATATATTTATTTATTATTTATTTATTTTAACCTGCAGGTAATAAGTGGTAAATACTGAAATTGTAAAACAATAAAATGACTACAGAAAAAATTGACTGGTGCACGTGTTCTCTTTGTTTTAAAAATAAATAAATAAAAAATAAATTGAAAAATTAAAAAAATAATAAATTAATAAATAAATACATATATATATATGTATATAACTTACAGGCAATGAATAGCAATAAAATATCACCAAATTCAAATATACATTTTTCAAAATAACGAAATATTGTCATTTCGTATGTTTCAGCTGAAACTGAATTGATGATATATTGCCACATAATCACAGAAAGAATAAGCTATAGTATACGCTTGTACTTTATTTAGACATAATAATAATCAATAACTTAGACTCAAATTTCATTAAAATAGTTAAAAGTGTCATATGTTTCACAATGTCCAAGGAGTTGACTGGATCCATTCATTTCAGAGTCCTTAAAATGCATATAGTTTATAAGCACATGAGCACACAAGCGTGCATGCATGCGCATGTGCGCAGACACACAGACCACATGCTACTTTCTCCTTTCAATATAAATTATATTTATATTGAAATATTAATGCTAGCCTTGAATTATCCACTATTTATATTAAAAGCTTACGTAATTGTACTATCAAAGAGTACACAAAAATTTAAATTTTCTTTCTTTTCTTTTAACAAATGGTTTAGAGTTAAATTATTTTTTAACCCTCTATAAGTCAGAAAAGAAAGAAAATTTAAATTTTTGTGTATTCTTTGATAGTACAATTATGCAAGATTGAAAAATTCTGACTCCATTGCTTTTAATAATTTTTTTATTTTTATATTAAAAGTTTGAATTAACTGTATTTATTAAATAAATAAATAGTTATTTTAGTATTTAAATTTGAATTTAAGAACTTAGAATAATAGGTTCAAATTAAGCAAATTCAACTGTATTTATATTACATATTTTGCTGTTCAGGAAATCTAACCTAACAAGTTACCAACACACATATTGATTTTATTTTTTAGAAGATTAACGAAAAGCCTCAAGTGATTAATGATTATGAAGCTGGAAGAGCAGTACCAAATCAACAAATACTGACCAAAATTGAAAGAATCATTGGTAAGAAAACTTTTTCTTAAACATTCTGCTAATTTTCTGTTTTTATTTGCTTACAGTATGTAGTGGTATAAATTAATGATGCCACAAATATTTGGCTACTATTCAGTATTCGGACTATTTGGCTACTTTTTTAATATTCAGTATTTGGTCGAATGTTGCGTACTATTCGACTGAATACCAAATCATGAAAAAAATACGCCCATATTACTCAAAAATGTATTTATTTTAATCACAAATTATTACATTTAATACTTAAAATCTATCAGTGGTAAGTTGTGATGAATGAAAACAATTTTTTCAGCATTTGTTGATAGCAAACAATTGTGCTTTTCCTCATAAACTATACCTGCTTCTGAAAATAGCCTCTCACTATACACACTACTGCCGGGAAACAATAGATAAATCTTAGCGAATTCTGTCAGGCTTGGATACTGTTTTACGTTTGCTAACCACCACTTGTAAAGGTCTGCCATCCAATCTAGACGAAGAGTTTTCATATAAAAATAAATCTCATTTGCCATAGCACTTTTCTTCTCCACATCCTCCTCCTTTTGCATATTTTCTGTAGCGACTTCCTCAAAACAGTTCCAGAAACTGTCATGTATTTCAATGGTTTTATCATTTTCATTGATATTTCTTTTCTTACAAAGTGGAGAAGAATTGTCATTGGTACTAGTAGACTCATCACAACTAATTTTCAGAGCTTCTAAAAGAATTTTTTGTTTTGCTCTTTGCGTTTGAACTAAACCCGGAAACTGGTTTTGAAATGCAGGTCAAGAAAAGTGGCAACCAGATATTTGTCATTTTCATCAAAGTTGAACTGTGTTTCAAGCTCAACTTGTAGTGAAGATCTCATTCTCAATAAATTTGGTGTTCTATCTGCAGTCTCTTCCTTCCCCAGGTATTTCAACAATGTGACAACAAGTGGAATCACTTCAGAGATGCAGGAAATACCTGAGCTGATTATTTTCGTAATCTCTTTGAATGGTTTGAGCAGTTTGATACATTGTTTCATTAGCTCCCACTGAGAAGGTGTTAAATTGTTTAAAGATTCATGATCAGTTATGTACAAAGAAACAGCTCACTTTTGTTTTAATAATCGCTCCATTAAATAATATGTAGAATTCCAACGTGTGCTTACATCTTGTACTAGTTGGTGGTTTGGCAAGTTAAGTTCTTGGTGACTGCATTTCAGCTTTTTTTGTGCTATACCAGAGTGGTTAAAATGGGTAACAATTCATCTTGCAGCAACTACCATCTGTGTTATTTCCGTTTGAGACTTTAGTGATTCCTCGACAGCTCGTTGCATTGAATGAATAAAACAATTGGCAGAATCATATTCTGCCTCTCGTATACCTTTTATCATATTATCTCCACTGTCATGGACAAGTAAACGGATCTTGCTATGAAGAATATTCCATCTTTCTGCAATAGCATTGAGTTCTTTTGTGATATTGGTACCTGTATGTGAGCCAGCAAACAGCTTCATCGCTAAAACGCCATGTTCAAGAATAAACTCTGGCGATATCCAATGCACAGTGAAACTCAAGAAACTGGTTATTGTGCTGACATGTCCACATATCAGATGTCACTGATACTGCTGTTGCTCGCGAAATACTAGCTTCACTTTTAGAGCAAATTTTATTATATATTTCAGGAATAATTTTCTTGGTCATGTAAGTGCGACCAGGTATTTTGTAATGAGGTACTGTCTTTTCTATAAGCTTTTTAAAGCCGACTTGTTCAACAAGTGATAATGGTTCATTGTCTAAGGCAGTCATTTCACCGATTAAATAATGATATTTTATTGATTTCTAATCATTAATATCCCATAACAATTTCCTTCCAGTTGTTTCCTTCAGAGTTAACTGTTTCTTTTCTGACATACCTGGTACTGCCAGTATCTTGGAATCAGTAGAAGTAAGAGTACCGTCGTTTTTGCTGCCACTTGCTGAGGGAGCAACAGTTAACATAGCATACTGCTCAGTATGTTTGCTTTTAAGGTGATTTTTCAAAGATGTTGTGGCTGTAAACAAAAAAGCAAACAATAATTAAACAATGAAAAATCTGACATCAAAGAAGGGAATTCCCGAACAGTACTAGCTTAAACTTGTATTATTCTGGCTTCACTTAAGCCTCTGAATTTCAAAGATAATAAATAAAATCTATATTTAAAAATAGGACTTATTTATATCAAGTTTATCAACGAAATACTACGTGTGAAATAAAGTACCGGCAAAAAACAAAAAAGAAAAAATTACAAGCACTAAATACTAAATAGGCCTTATTTATATCAAGTTTATCAACGAAATACTACGTGTGAAATAAAGTACCGGCAAAAAAGAAAAAATTACAAGCACTAAATACTAAATATGACTAAAATTGTTTCACTTAATTAATACGTAATAAGATTTTACTTACTTGCTTTCTTTCCTTCTCCACCACGTGAGATCCTGTTACACAGCAAACACACAGCCAGTTTATTATCTTCACTACAAATCTCATAATATTCCCAAATAAGTGATTTTTTATTAAATGGTGCCATTTTGTAAAGCTTTTGGTGAAGAAACAGTGATATATTTTAGTAATAAAGACTATTAGTAACACAATTTGATGTAACAATGAACAAATAATGCGTGTTGTGATACAATCTACTTGCAAATGAAACAAATGTGCCTGTGGCGTCGCTACCACACCCACTACAATGAGACAGGTCGTAGCCTGTCACCTGCAAAATGTACACATATTTTGCCGAACATTCGTCCACTGAATATTCAGTATTTGGCAAAATCACTATTCATGGCATCACTAATATAAATCCAGTTTTCATCTTATAAAGAATAAATCTTTGGAATTCATTTTCATATTGGAAAATTAACTTTTTACTAGATCACCACAAATAACTTAACACAAATCTAGTGATATATTTAATATAACAATGAAAACATTTGACATTATATATAATGTTGACAAAAAGTTTTTGAAATTAACTGGATCTTCATCAGGTCAAATAACATTCTAAAATTAGAATGCTTAGAAGAACAAGATATAAAAGTTTAAAATATTACAGAACTTTTACAGTGAAGTGTAATATTAAACAAAAGATGATAAGTATGTTAACAAATTTTTTAATCAACATTTGCAAAAAATTAAAAATTATTGAAATTTTCAATATGTCAAAAAATGATAATTGCATCATTAGAGCAAATTAAACTATAATGTATTATCCCAGTTTATTGTAAAAGCATTGCCAGATGTATGACAAACTTTTTTCCTCTTGAAGTTTATGCACATACCTTTAATTTCAGATTTGTGAATCTCCAACACTGCCAGAGTTCTGAGGTGGTTTGTATGCTGGGATTGCCTGATTATATTTAAATTTTCAAGATATATGAGTACATCATTTTCTGAGGCATAAACAGAAAAGAGGAGATTGCATTTGTCAGTCTTATCTTTCCCACTATAGAGTTGAGTTAAACACAAGACTGATAAGCACAGGGCACCAGATGAAGGACAATAGCTTAAAAAAGACCTAGAATATATTGGCTCCACCAAATACTATCAATAAGAGACTACAAGAATATATCACAGAAAACACACTGCTGTCTTGTCTGTTTACACCTCAGAAAATGATGCACATATAGATCTCAAAAATGCAAATCAAACATAATCAGGCGATCCCAGCATACTAATTACCTCAGAACTCTGGCAGTGTTGGAGATTCACAAATCTGAAATTAAAGGCAGCATAAACTTCAAAGAGGAAAAAAGTTTAAACAAATACATCTGGCAATGCTTTTACAATAACTGGGATAATACATTATCATTTAATTTGCTATAATGATGCAATTATCATTTTTTGACATATTGAAAATTTTAATAATTTAATTTTTTGCAAATGTTGATTGAAAAATTTGTTTACATACTTATCATCTTTTGTTTAATATTACACTTTACTGTAAAAGTTCTGTAATATTTTAAACTTTTATATCTTGTTTTTCTAAGCATTCTAATTTTAGAATGTTATTTGACCTGATGAAGATCCAGCTAGGATCAAAAACTTTTGTCAATGTATATATTTTTCATTGTAAATTCAGTGAGATATTTAATATAACAAAGTTATTTGTGATGTTCTAGTGAATCTGGCATCCAGTTATAAGTTAATGTAGTTGTTAATTTTTTTTGTTGTACACTCAAATTTTGCAAATCTGAAATCTTTAAAATTGTTGAATTTGGCCATATAGTATTTAAGTAATTGAAAAGTGAAATTTATTTTATATTATACAAAACTGTAGAATATATATTTTTTAAAAACTTCTTAAATATAGAATTTTTAAGTTGATGTGTGATAATTAACATAGCTTTGATAACTATCCATTAATTGTAATTAAGTATTATTAATTATTATAAATCAGAATTACATATTTATTAAAGTATCTTTGGTCTGTAACTCTATTTTTAGCTTATATTAATTGTAGAAGATTAACATCTTTTATATCTATAGTTTCTGAAAAATAAACAAAAGCAACTTTACTGTAAGATATACTTCTATTCTTTTGCCATAACATGATCAGCTGATTTACAGTATGTGATTTTAATTGGCCTACAAATATATTCTTATATTCTATTGCATGCTATTGAATCAGAAGAAATTGATATTATGGCCATGATGCTGACAGACAACAAATGGACCATTAATTCTCTTTACATAAATTTGTAATACAGTAATGAGCAAAATATTATGAACAATAACATAAATTGCAAAATAAATGATATGTAATAAAATGCAATACTACATTTTTGTGAAAAATTAAAGATGAGTTAACATATATTTACATCATTTGGCAAATAAATATCAACAACTTGTGTACCTATATTATAAATATCTTATCAATTAGCATCAATTTTCATTGCTGATGATAGCTGAGAACAAAAAAAAATAATAAGTGAGCAGCATTAATTTTTTTCTGTTCTTACATTAAAATTTGTGCAATGATGTTTATTTTAATTACAGTAGTTTTACTTTAAAAATGTATTAAGTATAATTCTAGGAAGAAGAAAAACTTTTTCCAAATTTAGTAATGAAAACTCATAATGCTTACCTAACATATGCACACGAAATTTAAGGAATAAAATTTTGTAATCTTTATTGGATATAATATTTTTTTTATTAAATTGCAGGTGTCAAGCTTCGTGGAAGAGAAAAAGGCCAAGCTCTGTCACAGGATCAAAAGCCTAAAAAGAAATGACACGAGGCCATCTACACTTATTTCCTCATTGCTTTTTGTTTGAGAGACTTGACTTATTCTTGTGCCTCTTTCTTCAGTAAAAATGTTACAGATACACTTTGTGTTTGGAAAATGTACAAATTTTGGGCATTTTATAAAAATTATTTAACATCTGTTTTGTGCACAATACTTAAAATATTGCAGAGGGTGGCATTAAATAGTTTTTATTTTTTTAAAATTTCAGTTGGCCAAAGTTGAGATATATGAAAAGTTTTCCTGTGTACTATATCTGCTTTATTTCCCCCTCAATTTGAATATTCCTTTACTAATCTTATCTGCTCTTGTGTGTAATATATCATCAGAATAATTTCACAAAAAAATTTAATTTACCGTACTTTTTTAATTCTTTCTAAATTTCATGCATTGTAATGTGGTATTGGTGTTTGTCATTGAATTAATTTAGTATTGTGAAGCCCACTAATTCAGATAACAGGTAATTCCTTCTGATAGATATTCACAAAAATCTTTGACATTTATATATTGTTGTCTAGTGTATTTAATATTGATATAATAGCAAAATACCTAAAATGACAACATATTTAAATGGTGATATTTATCCCCATTCACTGTATTAACAACTTCATTAGTGATGTAGATTGGTATGTAAATGCTTAACAATCAAATTATTAGATTGGAAAAAAATATGTAGAAAAAATTTAAAATAAAGGCACAGATATCATCTTAACAATTTATTATTCTGTGCTCTCTATTAATGTGTATATATTCTGTTTTACGTCTAAATTTTCGGATAGTCAAGGATAAGCTGATATTGTTTAACTATTGGTTGTTATGCAAAAATTTACAAACCAAATAAAATTTAATGGCTTATCAAAAATTGATTGCATGATTCTCATATTTAGCACACAACACTGTAAATATTAAAATGGCATGGATACCATAATTTATAGTAAATTACAACTGTGAAGTCATTATTTAATTACATAATTTTAAGCAAAATATTCATGATGATCTCTTTGTTGCTCAAGAGCAATAATTTTAGAATTCTGATTTATTTAAATTTTATATAAATTCAAAATATAGTTCTAACATTATCTAGAAAATTTATTTAAAATTAAATATCAATAATGGCATTTTTTTCAACAGAGCTTAAAGAATATAATTTGGATGAGATTTTAAATAAAGATTCATTTGAAATAATTACTAAGTATCATTTAAAATTATTTTTATGCTTGCATATTAATAATTATGATACTTTTATTTTCAGATGTTTAATCCATAAAGTATGTCTTTCTTTTTCATCAGCTCAACATCTTTCCATAATGATTTTAAAAAATATGTTTTTAAGTTATACAATATTTCAGTAAATCATTATTTTAACCAAGATGAAAAAAATAACTCATCAAACATATCCGTAATCTGTAACTATCAATTTTTATATGATTAAAAACTAATATATTTTATCAATATTAAACCTCAATAACAGTTAACAACTTTTAAATTCAGTCTGCTAGTTTAATGTCTAAAATATTAACAAATAAGGAAACAAAAAATTTAAGGTTAAATTACAGATTGAAATCTATAAAATTGAGATGCGAGTGCAGTAATAGTGATAGTGATTGTAATTTATTATATAAAAAATTAACATCTTGACTATATCAATAACAAAGATTAGATATTTTGAATGTAAAGCTTTAAGGATGGCTGTAAATAGTATTTCTAATTGATTGCTGCCTTAATTTACATAAAAAGAATATAGTCTTTCGAGATGTAAACATTTTAGTCCTTGAGATGATGATTAACATTTTCAGTAAACTAGACAACTTAAAAAGCTGACAAATCCTGCAGACTGATTTTAGAACTTGCTAGCCTAAAATCATAAATCTTAATGAGATTTCAAACCATTTAATAAGAGTGATTAACATATATTAGCTCCATTCTTATTTACAGTTACTAATATACAATTCTAAATTATCTGTAATGTTGGTTGTGTTGTTTATATTTAATTTCCAAGAATTTACTAAAATTTGATATTTGAATTTTTTTTAATGAAATTGTGTGTAATAAAAATCATTCCTTCAAACGTAATGATTATTTTATTAAAAACAAATGTAAATAAATTTTTTATATACAAATTTTACAAATGTTGGAAACACTTAAAGCAATTATTATATTCAATTGGATTCCTCGCTTATAGTTTTCTCAATAAATTCTAAATCTTCCGAAGGAAGCCGATTTACTGATTCTCCTTTGGCAGCTAATATCTCTTCGATATTTCTGAAATTAAGAAAATTCATATATTAAGCATATTTTTTTTATAAAGAAATATTAAATAGTCTTAGGAAGTTTGAAACCACATTCAATTCTTTAAGTTTGTACTTCATTCAAACAACTTACTGTTATTGGATTAACCGAAATATTTAACTTTACAGTACTTGCAACGAGGGTTATGTGACCATAAAGGGAAATATGTTGAATTTGATGTCAAATCTTTATATTAAGCAGTACTGTCATGTCAGTAATCAAGTTACTATGCAACAAACAAATCTCATATAACGAATTATATGAAATTTATGACAACAAATTCCCTTTCAACGGGAATAATCGTTAAATTGCATCAAGTTATTTTTTTAAAATTGTTATTGCATGAATATTTTCCATTTCCTGATTTAATACTGGATATGTTCCTATCTACAACTATTGGAGGTTGTTTTTAACTCTGGACAAACTTGAAAATTTAATTTTATTGAAAAATGTCATATCAAACCTTTCAAAAAATTTTTAGTTGTAAATGCTCAAATTTATACATTTAATTATGGAAAAGTCAATATTTTTAAAACAAATTTTGACAAAATCTTGCTCTAAACATTTAATCTTAAAAATATCTTTGTTCAATTTAGTCACACAAAAAGATGAAAGTACTTTGTTAAAATAAATCTGCCTGTAAAATGTTTTGCAGTGTAACAGACAAATCTTATATAAACAAAACTTTTTTGAATCTCTATTTAAGATCAACAATAATACTATGTTAAGAAGTAGTAGTTACATTCATTTCTACATAGTTAAAATATACAATATTGATGAATTTGCATTCTGTGCACTAAAACTATTTGTAGCTATTTACTCTATCAGATAAATTATAATTACTACTGAAAACAATACTCACAAGAATGATGTTAAATGTTTGGTTTATTTCTGATTTTGTATTTATGTACTAGCTTGAAAAAGCTTTATGTGAGAATAAAAAGATAAGTAACCACAATATAATTTAGTTTTATTTCAATACCAATAATTGTTAATTAGCGAATGGATTTGTAAATCTGTAACTTGACTGATGATGTAGCATATGATGCAGGTTTCAATTTCAGTAGCAGCTGGATTTTTCTTCTAAGACTAATCCATTTGAAATTAATATCTAGGATGATCCCAAAGAAAATAATAAACCTTGATCATCATTAGGCTCCAAATAACTATATGCTCTGTATTGTCTAGATCAGTGTCTCTCATCACAAACCAGTAAAATTATGGATAATTTTACTTGGATCAGTAATTAAATAGAACTATAAATCATACTTATCTATGGATACTGTATGTAGCAAAATATCAATCTAATCAACTGCACCAGCATCAGCAGTCAAATATTTGGCAGTTGGAAAACACTGGTCTAGATGATAAGTAAATGAGAATCCTTTATATTTTCTAGGGTAATCATATCAATATAAAATGGCTGCATTCGGCAGACTCAACAGTTCCCGAGCTGTTGAGTATTTTTCTGTTGAACACTACAGTAGTGGTCTTTTGGAACATGTTTGGTATTTTGACATCACATTTGGTAGCATCTTTCATTTACTCTACCTAAACCTGACCAATGAGGCTTTTTGTTCCAATGCAACGTTCAGCAGATCCAGGTTGCTATGTTGGACAGCTACCAATTTGCTCAGTTACAACTGTTGAGTCTGATGAATGCAGCCAATGTCATCTCACGTTCTGACAACTTTTAATGAAATTAAATTTTTATAATTCTCATATTTGGAACAGAACCACGGGTGGTCACCATAGACAGGTTTTACTGTACATCTCTCTAAATGATTGCCCCCTTTAAGCCAACCACTTTTTTTGGATGACCAGATTTTCTTTCTTAAAGATTATTTTTATGACAGCACTCATTGTTCGTAAGTCAATCACTCCTTTACATGACCAATGGCCACCTAGACTCAATCACTTTGTGTAAAATAACTCTTTGAGGCAACCAATTTCCAGGATAATTAAATCAAAATCATAAGCATGTACTGTACAATATACAATTGAGCATGTTGCATTAGGTATATAAGTACATCTTAATCTTTCTTTCTCCAACTCCAATGTCTCCATTTTCTCTTATTTGGACCTATCATGGAAAATGCACATAATTTGCTGTTAATATCCTCTTAGTCTATTCTTTATTCTTATGAAACTAAATAATATGACAAAGTTAATGAATTTAATCTTTATATTTAAAAAGGAAAAATTGTAATTAAGGATGACAAATTTAAGTGGGATTTATGCAGATTTTGGAATCTGACCAAATAGTAAAAATATATTGTAAACATCATCTTATCAAAAATTAGAAGTGTCTCAAATTTCTTTAAATCAAACATTTAAGCTGCATTACACTTTCATGTACAGTAAACAATTACATGTGATGTATTAATAAATACATTTTCTTGCAGTAGTTTTAATAAATACGTAGCATTTTGTCAATAATCTTTCCTCTACTGCCTACACAATATAATACTAGTATACTGTATACAGTTTATTATCTAGTATACCACTACTATAGTAGTGTTATACTAGATTATTAACCATATACACTATTCTATCCATTAGATTTTCGTCACCTCTTTTAACAAGACTACCGCTTAATTTAGCAGTTTTCTTAAGGTTTTACTGTACTGGGAATCTATAACAAATACTACAATTAAGCTTTTTTAAGACAAAAGTTTTGGTTTTATTTATTTTTTTATTATATACTAACCTGAGTCCATTTAAATCACTGAACCAATTCAAATTGTCTGCGATGAGATGATTATTATTACATCCGTGACAACGAACAATCACAACGCCTTTTTCGTAACTAATCTTCGATATGAATTTGGTCACTCTCGTTTCACAAACTTTACATTTGAATGACAACAGTTTCTTATCTGTTTTTCCAACAGTAATATTATTTGTAGAATAATGTTTCACATTTAAAGTATGAGTAGGTAATTTCCAGCATTTCACATTATTTTTCTGTGCTAGTGTCGTATTGACTTCAAGAAGACATCTAGAATAAAATCGAGTCCTGTTAAATGTCTGAAGTAAACGTCGACTAAACTTCCACATGGTCGCGATATTATGGAATACGCTCGATTGGACAATGTTGCCAGCTGAAAAATATTTACAAATGAAACTTTTTTCTAATTAAAAAAAAATTAAAATTATATACAATAGATATTTTTCTTTTTAAATATTTGTATATAAATAATAAAGTTTTAATAAAACATAATTTTTAAAACCAAACTCTGATAGGCAGCATTCTCAATTAACACAAGCTTCGTTATAAAATAAACAAAATCTCTTAAAATAAGCTACCGATATTAAAGGCTGAATTTTTTTATTTTAATTAAAAAATTATTTTATAAGAATAGAAATTATTAATATAGATGCTGTTATTAATTGATAATTACTATCGGCTAATCCGCGTGATAAAGTATTATACTTTATTTTACTCTTTTCGCCAAGTGAATAGTAACACGGCCTTATTAGTGAGGTTGAGGCCGAAGTTTTAAACGCGAAAACGTGTACGTCGGACGTTCAGCGCAGTCTTTCCCGTAAGCCTAGAAGTTTGACAATGGCGTTTGGAAAGTCAGTGGAATCATGCTCGGCGTTCCAAACGCCATTGTCAAACTTCTAGGCTTACAAGAAAGCGGCGCTGAACGTCCGACGTACAGGTTTTCGCGTTTAAAACTTCGGCCTCAACCTCGCTATTCTCTTTATAATTGTAAATTGATCAGGCTCAAAATAGGGACGACGAGGTCCGACATATACGGAACGGACCACATTCTTCGTCCGTCCAAAATTGATCCGAGTCTCCAGAGAAGTAAACTGACGCCTTAACTGTCTCGATCATCTGGCCTTCCGCCCATAGGCTAATGAGTATAATTGTGACATAGTATAATCCACAGCGCTATGATGCCTCGAGCTATTTAACATTATTTAAATATTATTCACTGACTAAATCAAACATTATACAGAGAAAATTGGTAAATTTAAATTTTATTTATATAGTTAGTTTCCGATTTACCTAAGCCCTACTTACTTTGAACTTAGTACGTAACTTCGAATTTACGTAAATTTTTTATACGGTCATATAGATACTTTCGGTACAATTTTATAATAATGCTCTAGATTAAATACAGAAAATTTTATTGAAAATTGAACAGAGATTTATTGATTTATATTAAGGATGTTATCGATTTGATCACAAATGTTTTAACGGTATTACCAGAGGCGTAGCTACCGTGGAGCAGTTGGAGCAAACTGCTCCAGGCGCACGAATCACCAGAGGCGCCAAGTTAGAAAGGACGAAATAAAAACTTGTTAAAACCAATTATTAAATCAATCTTGGATTTAATAATTAATCAATTAACTATTATATTTGAATCCATTCGACAATTATGTACACTTTTTAGGTGCTTTCCATCCGCATATCTCGTAGCGTCATCTGATAAAAATATTCTGGAAGGATCGGGATTGTTACAACGGACATATCCCTCCGACATTTCGCCTACTTTTGGACCTCAACTGCTTCGATTTAAAATGTGTTTTTATACTCAGGTAAAAGAAATTACTTCTATACGCGAAGTTACCGAACTACTTTTAATTCACACCGCAGCCTCGAGTAGCTTGTTTGACATTATTGCAGCATGCCTCATTTTTTTAACTTTACCGGCGACGACAGCGATTTCGTTTTATTATGATTTTTGTATTTATTAAATTGAATATTTTATTGTTAAATTCCCTTGATTCTCGAATAAATTGTTTTTAATTAAATAAGGTTGTAAGTCGAAACAAGTAAAACGGCAAGACTATTTTTGAGACGAGACTGTGTCTCGGAGACTCAGGGCTCGACCGCGCACTGTTTTCTAAGGAAAAGAGAAAAATGAGCACTAACCAATGAGGAAAAGCCGACACCTATACTCGGGGTCCTGGCATTGATTACGGTGGGCTTCGTTGCCGCCGTGGTTACGACGGGTTGGGTTGTCACGGGCTTATTTTTGGCTACGGTAACCGGGAAGATATTTGTACCCGAATTGTTCCGACGTTGCTCTCGTCATCCTGCGAAACGACGTGAGCAAGAGAATACACGCATAACGTGTGTCACACATTTGTCAAAATTCGATTTCGCTACGTTCGCATTTCGAAATTCCCAACGAGCAACGCATGCGCAAATCTCGCACTAGCGCCTGTTTATAGAAAAAGTGTCGCCATTTTGTATTTTATCTAGATTCGGTTCTCGGTCCCCTGACTATCTACGAGTCTATTTATTTTATGTGCGCATAATTTGAGCACCAAATACTCTGTGCCAAATTGCAACTCCTGATATGTACTCCTTCATACCTCTAAGGTGTCCAGCCGTTGACAACAGCGCGATTTTATAGACAAGACATAGTTTCGTCAATAATTAGATATATGTTTATAAATTAAATGTTCAAAATAAATTTTGCCAGACCTCTTCCGAGAAACAAGGGGGCGCACCGATTATACTTGCTCCAGGGCTCTGAATATGTAGCTACGCCACTGGATATTACAGTTTATGCTGCCCCATCTCACTGTTTGTCTGATCTGCAAGGGCCAGCACGAATGAAAGACGGCGTTGATTAATTGTTAGATTTGTCAATGCGAATGCACCAATACATTACATCTCGATCTGTTCCGCAAGTGCTACTCGTGATACTTGAGGAACGTTAATTTTCATCATAATGAGCGATGTTGTGATTTTAATAACTTTAGTACGCTGTAGTTTTACAAAACAAAAGTAATTATAATAAAAGAAACAGTATGAAAAATAGCTTTTATCTTGAAATAGGAATAGGTAACAGGAAAACGGAAATAGGTACAACATACCCCGCTAGGTATTTGTTTCTCCAACGTAAAGATCAATCATTTTTCGTTTCATAGTTGCTAGTCACGGTGAGTATGACAATAAAACGTTCATTTCATCTTTTCAATCAAACGTTTTCTCATAAGTGACTAATATAATTTTACCGGAAAAAGCAATTAATAAAAACTCAAAACAAAAGCATAAATAATTAAAATTATTTGATAAACTATATTGTTTAATTTAAAGAAATGAATTTTATTTAATTAAAAACAGTATTACCACAAATTGTAGAAAGTTTAAATGACATGATAAGCATGGATTGAAAGTGCAGCTACAATTGACGTGACAGAGTTATTAAAATCCACTTTAAACCACTCACTAACGAAGACCTACAAGATAAGGATTTCAATGATTTTCTTAAAAACTATAAACCACAAAGAATCTTAACGTACTTATAAAAGCTTTAGAAGCGTTTTTGTTCTATAATAAATGTGCAGGAAAATAATTCGGACAGCTCTATGGGCTTAGTGCTGGATTTCCTGAACATCTGTTCTATTTGTCAACTTTGTGTGCTCTCCTGGAAGTGGCGGATGAAGGAGTGAGAGCAGGAAGAGTCAGAACGAGTTAATGCGCTTCTCCATGGAATGCATTTCCCGCGTTAAATGAAGAACAGCTCAATATTGATTCATTTTGTTTAAAAATACGTTATTAAACTCTTTTATTCAGTTTATTAATAAATCAAAAACAATAAAAATAAAATTTCGTAACATTTCCAGTACGATAAATCGTATTTACGTCAACTTAAAAATTTAAGTTTCCGAGAAAATATTGCAACGTAAATGTTTCATTTTCTACATTTCAATATATTATAAATATTATAGGCTTATAACTAAACCAAATAATTTTTATAACGTTAATTTATATTAATAAATTATATTTTTATTAAAAACAACAGTTAAAATACAATTAGGCTATAATATAAATATTAAATTCATAATTATATTTTACATATAAATATATACTGTATTTTTACTAACGAGTAAGTAAAACGAACAAATTCCATAAAAGTAAGTTATTAATTCAATAAAATATTTATAAGTAACATAATTTTATTAATATCTAAAGTATTCAATATAAGTAAGTTACAGATTTATAAATTTATAGAAAAATTTTTGTTTTATTACCATAAAACATAGGGCAGAGAGAGAGTAAGGAGGGGAGACTGAGTTTCACTACAACCATTTGTATTATCAAAAACTTTATCTCAGTTTCATATTGTGATTGTTAGGCCTGTATAAAATACTAAATTTTGAGAGCCTCTTTATGTCTGAGACTTGAACCAAATGATTTTACTCGATCAGTTTCGTGGGCTGTTACTAAAAGCCCTAACAGGCTTTTAGTATGTAGCATGTAGCAATTGTAACTGTTACATAGGTTATGTAATCATCCAGTAACCTGGTCCAGCAATTATCAGTGTGTGTTTACTACATGGGCTGGTAACTGTTGTGTTTAAAATGAAATTAATTAATCATAGCTGTATAAAATATAGCGATTTTAAAAATATGTCATATAGTTTTAATTCGATTATAAATTATTGACATTTTAAAAATAGAACATTACTCAGAACAATATTTCTAAGTAATTCATTATATTTAATGTTTTTTGTTGCGGTCGTTGACTAAACAGGATGTAAGAAAGCTGAGGTAAGACCTGAGTTCCACCTTCTTTTCTTAAAGCCATAAAAATATGAATAAAATCAATGAAAAAAAAACCAATATATTTTATCATTTATCAAAATAGGTTTTTATATTGCTTTCATGTTGTAACAAAATTTTAGGCTTCTGTACTCGAATCCTATTCAAATGACTTTGCGATAACCCTACTTGATAAAACGTATAGTATATGTTGATAAAATATAAGTTTATATCAAGTTTAAATTTTATTCAAAGTCTGTTTAAAATTTAGGAAATAATTAAATGTCAATTATTTTAATTTTTACCATTTTGTTTCTCAATTACATATTTGACAATATGAAATGATTTACAGTAGAAAATATAATACATAATTCACATCATAAATATATTAAACGTATTTGAATTAATCATATATTGCTTCATAAAAATAGGAAAGTCTATATCAGCGCAAAATAATGAACGAAGCAAAATTCTTCATAGTTATTTATTTATTTTACATATAATTAAAATAAATCTTGAAAATTTAAGCTTCTGTCTATCTTCTTGTCTTTAGACACAAATATGCAATGAAAATACAGTTAAATCATCTATTTTTTTAGAAAAATATTAAAAATTAAAAGTAGAAACGTTTTTAGACAGTAATCAAAACTAAAAAGTTAGAAATCTATTCTATGTGGTAATATATAAAGAAGAAAGTTTGTTAGTTTGTTCCTTCGACACGTTTGATCAAATGCAATGAAACTTTTCAGGGACCATCCTCGTTGACCTCCTCTTGGATGTCCAAGAGGAGGTCAACGACTTCTTTTGCTCGAAATAACTGCAACCTCCGCCCACAGCAGGCCCCTTTCTGGCGAGACGGTAGCATCCAAATAGGAAAACTTACTTAATAAATTACAATAATAAGAAAGTTACTTAATAACAGAGTTACTAGCGATCAGAACAATATGTTTTAAGACGTTTTCGAGGATGCCGAGTTTAAATATTTGGTCCATTTTTCAAGAAATTTGATTGATTGGTGACTAACATTTTATATTTGATTGTGAATGGTAGGCGTTAGAGTTAACATTAGAAAGAATTTAGTTATCTTGAATGATCATCTTGTTTAACATCTGTAAATTCCATAAAATTTTCATTTATAAAATTTATTATATTTATTATTAATTTATATATTTTGAGATTCATTTAATCATCATTACCATTATCATTTTCGTCATTACTACAGTTTTATATAATTAACATAGCATTCATGCGGAGAAAACAAAGATTCGATTGGTTTGGTGGATATGGCAACGCAATATGTGAGAGATCTGTCAAGGGGAATGCCTCTCGGGAGGACTTTCCTTTTGGTGATCTTCATATGAAAAACGGCCCCTATTTAGGAATTAAACACGTGAAGAAAACCCAGAAAACTCCACGTGGTCAGCCCGTTGGTTAGGCGCGAACCTGCAACCAACGGACTGACCACAGAGAATGCAGAGGTTCGATCAGTTTTAACACTGAGTTTTTCTAGTATAACTAATTTAATTTCTATTACAGATTCGTGTTTTGTTCAATAACATTTATTTTTAAAAAGCATAAAAATATAATTAACTATTATAATAATTTTATTAAAACAATACATATCTATCATTTCCTCGTTTTTACTACTACGTACTCTGATTCTTAATAACGTGATGCATATTTATATTTAACTCACAAATAATTTATAGAAATAAAAATATGAAGTTTAACTCATCTTGTTGAACTAGTTCTTGTATTAAATTAATAAGTTTGATACAAGAAAAGTTTTCATACGGTTCCAGGAACGTAATCTCAATTTATGACACTGAACTTTTGAGAAATGAATGAGACTCATTAAAACAGGATCTACTATGTTCAGCAATCCTATTAAAAAATTATTAAAATTATAATAGGCCTACTGTATATAATTGTTAATATAATATTTATATATTTAAAATAAATTAAAATTGTTAAATTACTAAAGTAATTATAATTAAAATTTTATTTTAAACATTTAAAAAACAATAACAATTTCAAATTTATTTAAATTAACTATTTTAAAATTAAATTAGCATATACACATATAATATAATATAATTTAATATAATATAATTAAACTAATAAATAAAAAATTTAAATTTACAATAAATATAAACATAAAAATAATTTAATACTTTTTATAAAAAATACAAGAAAACTTTAATTATTAATTTATATAATATTTTTATTGTGATATTATATTGTAAATAAAGTATACTGTATATATTTATAGCAGGGCTGTCCAACTGGCGGCCCGCGGGACGTATACGGCCCACCAAATTATTTTTACGGCCCGCGAGTACATTTTACTATGAATAAATTTGTTACTAAATTATTATTATTAATATTAAAATTATTTTACTATGTGAAAATTACGGCCACAATGTTCTCATTAATATATTACGAATATTTTAAAGTTTTCTTTTTAGTATAAATAAAATATTTCTTTAATTAACATAAACTGACTTTTCATTTATCAACCTTCTTGGCCCCCGAAATGTTTGGTGAAGAAAATATGGCCCGCGGGCTATGATAAGTTGGACAGCGCTGATTTATAGTATAAATTAATAAAATCAATTAGAAATAAATGTATTTTTTATAAATAAAATATAAATAAACTTTTCAGATATTTTTATAGAATAAATCTATATTTTATAATTCAAAATTTTTCAATAAAAATTGAAAAATATGTACATTTAATTTTATATAAAATAAAAACAAGTAATATATAAATTAATTATTATATGATATATGCTTTATATAAATAATTATAACTTTATAAGAGTTTACAATTATATTTTTTTTTATTTAAATGACAACTTATGATTCATTATTCTATATTTATTGTTTTGCATACTTCTTACATGCACACTGCATACCTTACTCAGGTTACTTATATAAAATCTTTCTTAGTTATAAATAAGGAAATCCGTCTTAACATGGTTGGATTTAAAATATTATCAATCAGATAACTGACCCGACTTACCTGTGACGTAATTAAATAGATCCAGTTCCTTGTTCGGGTTCATCTATAAAAGATGAGAGATTCCAAAAAAGTTTATTTCAAAAGCATCACCATGGAGAAAATTGTGTCTGGTTTCATTCTGATTCTTTGTCTTACCAGTTTTGTAAAATGTCAATCATATTTTTCCAGCAGTTGCCCTTCTCCAGCTCCAATGAACGATTTTAATATCACTGCAGTAAGTATTCGAAATTCATTTTTAATACAATAAAATATTTAAACCATTTTATAAAAACTAACTTAGTAAATTTTATAATATAATTTCTAAATTTATCAATTATTATAAAATAAATTTTTCTCTTTCTTCAAGTTATTATTTTATAGTTTGTTATTTCTTTAACTCAGTTATTACCTAAGTAATAAAAAATATCAATATGTAGAAATAGATTTTATTAATCACTAATTCCTGCTCAATCTTTAGTGACATTATTCAGATGTATATAAAGAACGAAATATTAGCGATGATCAGTGAGACAAGACCCCTAAAGAGGTCAGGTTCATGGCTATGCTTTGGTATACTCATGTGTTAATGTGGTCTTAAATCTTCTAATTATACAAGTATAAAAGTAATATATTGTTAATATCAGTAAAATGTTGATATAGTAAACATAGTAAATGACTATATAAATAGATAAATATTAGTTACTACTTATACTATTTATATTTATTTATTAAGTACTACTTTCTCTTATAAATATATACTGTATACTAATATTAATACTGTTACTCGTGAAGTAAATTGAACTAAAACAGTAACAAATCAAAAAGTTTATACTTTTTAGTTTAATTATTTGTTAATCATATATATACTCCATATATATTCGAAACATTCTGGAACTTTAATGAATGACTAACCACCAAGTTGTTTTCTTTGTCTTGTTATCATGACTTTATTGCAGAAAAATTATTTATTTCATCTCTTTTAACTTGTTATATTATATGTATTATATTTGTACGTTTATAAATAGTATTAATATCGTATCGATAATAATAATTAAAATACATCATTCTCATTGCTTTATATATTTGTAATGAAGTAAACAAAATGAAGAAAAATTTATAATTGTTTTCGTATTTGAAATGTTTTCTTTAATTTACAATAAAATAAAAAACTACTAGTTTAAAATAGTATGATTCGGATAAATTTGATTGTCATTTAACATCAGGAAATCTGATTTTAACGTTTAAATGCTGATTTACTGTTATTCTTGTATGCTTTTTAAGATAAAGTAAATATATTATTTTTATCTCCTCATTTCATCAGATATCTGATGAGGGAGAGAGATGATGATAATGATCTGACTCAAGTTCAATGTCTGATCAGATCCTTCGTTAGACCTTGAACTCGAAACTTCCGCAAAGTTTCAATGTCAGGTCAGGTCAATGACTGGTTCAGCATTGACACATCCTGATGAATGGTCCTGAAAGTAAGGAGCGGTTATCTTTCCATTACCACACCTATTTTTATGAACTTCAAATATTTGTTAATTATACATATAATTATTTTACATTTCTATATTAATTTATGACTAGTTTATTTATAGTTAACGAAGTTTTAATTTTATAAACGTGATATTTTATTTTTAGTTTACAGGAAAATGGTATGAAGTAGAAAGTACTCGGTCTATATTCGAAACATTCTGGAATTGCCCAACTACCACAATATCAATTACTGGGGAAGGAACGGAAATCGAAAGAGGAGGATATATTTCACTGTAAGCTAACATATAATTAATTAAACTTATTTAATATAGAAAAAATTTATTTTGAAATAATTTTATTCATTTTTAATATAAAATAGATTTCAGATGAGATTTACTTCGGAAAAGAAAAATACTAATGTTATTGAGTGTTATTTATTTTTAAGAACTCAACTTAGAACTCAATAGTTTAATTTTTACTGTTATATATACAATCAGCGGCAGACTAAGGCTAAAGCGGGCCCTAGGCAACATTGTAATTCCGGGCCTATTTTTCAGTCATGACACATACTTTGCGTTTGGTAGTTTGGTTTTAAAGCATATAATATGTAGTTCTATTTAATTGTCGGATTCCAAGAAAAAAATAATATACATGTACAAAAATTAAATAAACATAATTTATTAAAACAAACAATAATACTGAAACAAATATACCCAGATTGATTAGTTATATTGCCTTTTTTCTCACTTTTAATTCTGCAAACTCGTCAATTAGTTTGTCATAATTAATAGAGTTAATTAATAACTCTTTTTCTATATAAAGTAATGATAAACTATTTAATTTTTGTTGGCCTAATGTGGATCTTAAAAATTTTTTTATTCTGGCCATTACTGAGAATGATCTTTCACCGCTTGCATTGCTTATTATTGGAAGGGTTAAATAAATTCTCAGAATTATGTTTAAATTAGGGAATGTTGAAATAATAATATTTTCCTGAATAAATGACCACATGGATACAGGCGAAATAATATTTTCTTTACTTATAAAAGTCTTAAATTGTAATACTTCATTTTTCAGTTCTGCTAGGTTTAAATCTTGTTCATAACATTTTAATTCCTCTATTGAAGTCACTAACATCACTATCATGAAAAATTGTTTTGAATTTATTGTTAATAGTTTTATATCCCTCAGATCTTTGTTTAATGTTGCTAATTAAAGAATAGCATACAACAAAAAAAATATTAACTTTAATATGTTCTTTGCCACTGAATCTTATTTCATGTTCTGGAATTTCATCATGAAATAGTTTTCGTATTTTCTGCCGTTTGTTATCATTAGTATATGCGATATTTTTAACTTTTTCTGCTTCTTTTTCTAAATTGTCAAAATCATCTCTAACAGTTTGTATGAAATCTATCAATGAATCATATATTAAAACTGCTGTATTTAGGTATTCGTCTTTTTGTTGAAGAGTCTTGTTTGAAGCATCTATTCTCTCTAAAATCTTTTCCCATATAGTAAGTAACAGTACATACTCAAATGTATCAAGTTTTTTATGTAAATCGGCAGCTTCGGACCTTGTTAATGGTTTTTCATCTTTGTTTGAGGAAAAATGACGTAAACAATGTTTAATTTCTTCATAATTTTCCTTTAAGGATTTCACAGCATCGGAACGAGCAGACCACCTGGTGTCACAAATAGGTTTAATACTCAAGTGTTTGCTCTTACAAAATTTTTGTAATGCCTTCCACCTATGTGTTGAATTTAAAAAAAAAAATACGTACAATTCCTGAACGATATTGAAAAAAGTGGTCATTTCCATGCAACTTTCGGCAGCAGCGTTTCCAATTAAATTTAATGAATGATTTGCGCATGGTATAAAATGGGCAGAAAAAATATGTTGTTTTATTCTGGATTGGAGTCCCTTATATTTACCTGACATATTAAACGCATTATCATAACTCTGTCCCCGACAGTTAGTGATGTCTAAATCTATATTATTTAAAAATTCTAAAATAACTTTCTCTAACTTTTCACCCGTATGAGAAAATATAGGTAGAAATCCCAAAAATCTTTATTTTATACCACTTGGAAGAACATAGCAAATAATGACGGTCAGCTGATCTACGTGAGATATATCAGGTGTTGAATCAATAATTAGAGAGTAAAATTTGGCTTCCTTTATTTCGTTCACTATTGTGAGTTGTAAATTTTTCGATATAATAGAAATAAATTCATCACATATTGTAGATGATAAATAGTTTATAGTACCGGTGCCGCAGTTTGCATATTTTTTCATGTGTTCCCGCAAAAATGGATCGAACTCGGATAAATATTCCAAAGCGCCTATATAATTACCATTATTTTCACTAAAAAATACTTCATTTTTACCACGAAACGCTAAAGAGTATGAAGAAATAAATTTGATTGTCGCTACCACACGTTTAAGTACTTCCCTCCAATAATTTTTTTCATTTATAATTTGTTTTTCCAGTTCAGTGTCAATGCGTCCGGTAATTTTAGATCTTGTTATAAAAATTAAAATGGAGTTAATGTGGTCACTGGAATTTTCATGCTCTGACAATTTTTTATGTACATTTTTCCAATCATTCGTCCCTTTTGTCATTAGCGTTGTTTGCTTGGAAAATAATTTACAGACGTAACAGTACAATAAGTTGTTGGTTTCAGTAAAAGCCAACCAATCTCTTTTAACTTTTTCCCCGCTATTAATAGTTCTGAAGAAGGAGGCAATAGTTAATTTTCTTGTGATTTGTTTTGACCCTCCGTTGCATCGAATAGAAGATGATTCCAAAGATCCATTTATTGATTTTGGTGGATTTTTTATATAATACTCTCGCATGGCGTCTGTTAAGTATTCTGGCCATAATGCAATATCGTTTACAAAACTCTTAGTTTCATCATTACTTTGAGATGATTTTAAATTTATATTTTCTCCTTTTGTTTCATCTTCACAAACGGAATTGCTTGGTTTCTCCTGCTGGTCTTTTTGCGGAATAGTTTCGGACACAAATGATGTTTCTGGAGTTTGAGCAGGTGAAATTTGTGAAAATGATGACGATTGTTGTAATTGTTCTCCATCTACAGTTAAAAATTTGACCAACGATCTTTTCATTTGTTTTGCCACTTTATCTCTATCTGCTTTTCGTTTTCTTTCTTCACTTCCACTTAAATGTTTATAGGAACTCATTTTAAAGACCACGTACTAAAAGAAAGAAGAAAATGATCTTCAATTAAATTTATTTTTACTCAATATCACAATCACAAACAAAATCACAATTTGTGGTATTTTATATTATATATTATTTTAATTAAATAATGTAATACTTTTATAAAAACTTACATTTTTATTTTAGGAATTCCAGAAAGTATTAACTGTAAATCTAAAACAATCTATTTGCAATCAAGTCTAGGTACTTAAGTCTTAATTGCACAATTTTCAATCACAACTCACATAAGATGCAATACGTTCAGGAAACACTGATTTTAAATAGCTACGTTTGGCTTTTTAAACACGTGCATAGTAAAGGCTCGATAGGCGCGAGGCTCGATCGTATTTACACACATCGACACTCGCGGGCGTGGATGCATAAGCACGGGAACGCTCGTCCACACTTGTCGACTTTATCAATCAACGATTCGGCATAATTTGGATACGTTTCAGCAATAATTATGAATATCACGTTTTTCTGTTAAATAAAAATAAAAATTAATTATAAAAATTAAAAAATTAAAAACCTAATTTTCGGGCCCCAAAAATTACGGGCCCTTAGTCCGCCCCTGGATGTAGTGTTGTTCTTCAGTGCTGCATAGTGTTTTGAAAGAATGCAATGAGTGATGGATGTATTTTGTACATGTGTAGAATGGGTAGTAGCAATCTGTGTGGAACGCTGTCGAATGCTTTTCTGTAGTCTATATAATAGATAACTAATATGTGTACGATAAGTAATTTGTGTCCATTATTTACAGGCTTAACAGAAACTTTTACAATAGAATCGTTCATACTAAATTAAATACTCCCGATACTAGAAGACCTGGAAGATTGGAATTTAATTTTCCTGGACGTAAGTTTATTTTAATTAATGTAGGCTATAAGAATTTATGTTTTCACAAAAAGTAATTTAAAAACGTCACATGAATTCTGTACACTCAATCAGAATCAGAGGCCAAGAGAGGCCAAGTCACCTATCTCTTCGAGAATCCAATACATTACTACTCAAGAAATTCGATTGAATGAATAATTTGTAACAAATGTTTTTGAAACTTTTTATGTATAGAGCCCGGTCTAAATCGGCTTGTTGATTCCAACACATTTTTATTCCTTTTCCAATTGAAATATATCTAAATGACTGAATAGAACAATTGAAAATATTTCAAACATACTTTAAATCGTTTTTTCCTTCTTCTTTTCATGGAATTTTACAACATTAACCCTGTAGTTGCTCCCGTAATCAATTTATAGCCACAAAATTTTCTCTCAAAATTACTATTGTATTTGAGTTCACGTCATGAACTCACTTAAGAGTTCATGTCTTAATGATTTTCTGATGACATAAACTTTATCATGAACTTCATGATAATAATTTACTGATTCAGAAACATCAGCAAGATAATTATGTCAAATATAATAGTAGTTCTCAAAGTGTGGTCCAGCTAGTTATTTGTATAAAATGCAATTCAATGCTATTTACCTGCGAAAAGAATATTTTAATGTACAGTACTATGTAATTCTTGCATTAGATTACTGAATAGACAAAGTGATTTGACATCCATGTGAAGTAATTTTTACAGGTAAGAAGTGGACACAAGATATACTATACGAGATCCGCACTTCGTCTGTGACTCAGTTTACGGACCATATAACTGAAAACCGCTAAAAAATAAAAAAAACGTCGTACAAACAGTAATAAAAGAAATACAGTAGAGCATCCGATTCAATTAAGGACTGGGGTTGGTCGGATAACTGAAAAAACGGATAACCGAAAAGTATGAAAAAATACATTCTTAGTATACTATATTAGTATATCCCATGTAATTAGTACATTAGTATATCGCTATTAACCTACTTCGCGTTGAATTTTCATCGATGTTAAGCCTAACAAAAGTTCTTTTTAAAATAATAATCGTCGCTATTGTATCTTTAAAAATTATTTCTTTATTTTGCACAAAGTAAATACAGTACTGTACTGTTTATTGAAAAATACAGTATAAAACAATATATATATTCGGGTTACATATTTTACATAAAGTAGGCCTATACATTAGAAAAAGAAGTCCAAAATTTTCTTTTGCTTCACAGCTGACCCTCGTTTTTTTGCCGCTAAATCTCGCACACGTTTTAAAAACAGCAATTGGATAGCGTCTTTAAATAAAATTAAGCATCGTTTAAATACTGGCCTCCCTTTCATGGTCGAACCAGTGTTGCCAGCTAAAATACGCAAAAATTTAACAAAAATAATATTAAAGTAGCCAAGACATAGCCAAATATTGTAGCGCCACATCACTAGCAGACACTTGAATTTGCCGACTAGAACGCGGCCGGTTAACCGATGTGTCGGTTGATCGGGTGTCGTATAATCGATGCTGTACTGTAATAATTGTAATGTGTATGAGGAAGATGCTTCTAAACTTCGAACATGTCAAATGTAGTTTAAAAAGTTCCGTTCTGGAAATTTTACAGATTGCGTTTATGCTTCGATCGCATTTTTTCATTGCACGCGCAGTTCGAACTCCGAAGCAAACTTTTGTCGAATTTTGCGTTCGAAGTTAGAGTCGTTTGAAGTACTAGGTACCACTGTAAATTTAAAATATATAAATACTATATATATTATTATTTTAATTTATTTTTATTTCGTATAATTATTCTGTAGATGTTTACGAATCAGTAAAATATTATCGTAAGCTCTTAATGTTGTATAAGATTAGTGAATAACAAAATACACCTCAGAACATCTTTCTGGCAAGATTTTATTGATCGTACAATACAATGTTTTATGATCGGTGTTTACGTAAGAAAAATTTATAGTTACGTCCCAAAAATGCAATATAACATTTTAAACAAAACAATATGTGGGAAAAGTCTACAGTTAGATTTCAGATGCGATCAACGAAACGTTAGAATTAAGTAGGCCTATAGATATGTTGAAGTAGTCTTTGAACTTCCAGTGTTCAAAGAATAGAACCGCTTGGCCACTGATGGGTCCCAGAGTTTATTTGTAATAAATAACTATTTAAATAAGACAGCAATTTAGTCCTTCAATGGTTAAATGACTTTTGATCATATAGGATTGTTTTATTAATAATTTTGTAATGATGATAATATTAATTTTAATTAATTTAACTGAAGACGTGTGAAAAATAAATAATTTATTAACATTTTTATTAAAATTTATAGGTTAAAATTATCAAAACTATCAGCATTTATGAAATTGTTTGTTTATTTATTTTTTAATTTTATTATTATTCAAACTAGTTTTTTAAACTATTTGCATTAATTTTATTTTTTTTGGTAATTCCTCTTGCAGTTACCCAACCTTTAAAATACGTAATACTAGATACAGATTATGACAACTACGCTTTGACATGGAGTTGTTACGAATTTAGACGACTTGGGGGCACACTTGGCCATTTCGGTAATGAGAATATTCGTTAAATTCTTCATTATTATGATTTTGTTTTTTGTCTAATATTTACTTATTTTACAGAATATATATGGGTGCTGTCAAGACATGTACATACTGATAAGGAAGTAAAACAGAAATTGTATACGGCATTGGATGATAATGGAATTCGTCGATTTTATATAACCAAAAACAGAATGGATGAGTGCCATAGTAAACCATAATTTGGAAGGATATTTTGATTTAAAAAAAGAAACAGCTTTTACAAAGAATTCTAATTAACTTAATACCTCTTTATACGCCTATATTTATTTATTTATTTGTAGTAATTTTAATATAGTTTAGATTTTCCGTTTAATAAAATTTATTTTTCGTGTAAAATTTAATTAAATGTTGCGGTTTTTTTTATAAGAAAAATGTTTATAATAATATAAAAATGTTGATTAGGTATACGCACTATATTATTTGTTACTAAGGGAAAGTCTGGGTTCTCATCCATTCTGAAACCAGAAGCGCCCATATATTGCGGCACTTGGAGCGCATGTCCTCCCTTTTCGTCTGAGTTACTCTTTTCCTAATCACCAAAGGTGCCTCAAATTTCATTATTAACATTATTGACAAACAATAGAAAGTTCACGATTTCTAGCCTATTCTGCAAATATAAAAGAAACTAATGAACGATATTTATCTATTGTCCCATGCAACTTTATCGTATGTTGACCAACACTTGGTCTTGAAAATCAGGAATGATCTTTGTTTTCAAGGCCAAGTTAGTTCCATGTTGCAACCAAAGCCATCTATGGGTGCACTGATTCGACCTTAAAACATAGTTTTTCTATAGTCATGCGGGTGCTCCGCAGACTATAGAAAAAGGGGCATCATACATTATGCAAGTCAAAACGTCTGAAACGCACCATTTATGACAGATTCAAATTGGCTCGGGTAATTCATCGCGGGTAATTCAGCTTTCTATCTTTCACACATTTTCGCCGAAACTATTACGAATTTGTCCTTGTAAAAAGCAAAAATTTGTTCCGGATAAATTGTCCTTACTGTGTTGAATGTCGTACGCGTCAAATAATAATTTAAAAACTTTAACAATAACAAAAAGCTTTAAGGATTTTAAAAGTTTTTGGTTTTATTTTATTTCTAAAATTTATTTATAAATTTAAAATGTTTATTTGTTAGAAGGTATCACGATATTACATAAGGTATAAGATTAGTTAAATCATCACAAACGTTTTTTTTTTTTTTTTTTTTTTTTTTTTTTTTTTTCGTCGTTATTGACGGCCGGATGGCCGAGCGGTAAAGGTGGCAGCCTACCGCTCTGGGGGACCCGGGATCGAATCCGAACGGGTCGAATAATCCCCAGGAATTTTTCGGGGGGTGGTCCGTTCGGATATGTCGGGCCCCGTCCCTCACCACCCGGTCGCCCCATTGTGGGCCTGGCCGAACCCATAATGGGCCTTCTAAAAGAGGCCCTCTTAGTGCCCACAGGGCGGAAAGAGTTAAAAAAAAAAAAAAAAAAAAAAAACGTTTTTCGTCACGGGGGAAAAAAACAAAAAGTAGAAACGGCGACACCAGGAATTCGTAAATCGTGGCGAAATTTTTGTTATTGTTATGTATGGTGGAAATAAGGGGTTGAAGCCCACGGGGCAAGCCTCTAGTCATAATATATTGAATATATTATTACGAAAATAAGTAATAACTGTTGACGTCATCAAATCCGACATTTTATCCAGAAGGGGGCGCGGGAGTTTGTTTATTTTCTAATTGTCAGGTGAGGTTTTTCGAAAAATGAATTATATCAATGAGTTAGGTATTGAATTCGAAAAGTTAATAATTTATAACAAATTAGAAATTATTTGACGTTCGTTAGCTAGATTTTGAACTAAAATTTGGCTATCGTTCATATGTTATTCATAATCGATTATTTCTCTTTAATAACAATTGTTAATGGCTTTAATATATAAAATCTTTAAATTAATGCAGAAATTTCACAATATCCGTTTAACAAACAAACGTCAATTTCATTAAATATAATTACTGATGTATACCTGTCAAATACATTCATTTCTACTTCCATTTGTCATTGATAATAGAGAAGTGAATATTTCTTGTTAACAACAGTAAATTTCTTGTTATTTTTTGTTTACAGATGAAAACAAAAATTATAAAGGTTTTTAATGTTAACAAGAAATTTATCTAAGGTTGTATATGTAGTCCACAACACCTTAGATATAAGAACAGTAATTTTTTCAGTAAGATTGCAGCTGTGAATGACACTATTGGGACCTTAACAGAGCTGTAGAGCAGTGATTTTCAACTGGTGTGCCATAGAAATTTAATTGTAGGTTCAAGTGTACTATGAGATAAAAAAGATCGAAAAACACTGCTGTAGAGCATGTCCACAGGAGCAAAAAAGTCAAACCATATCTCTATATATGACCCTTCAAGAGATATAACCCCTGAAATCAGCTTACTTTCAGGCACTATAGGGAGTCATGCTGCACCAGTAGTGCAGTCAGGATTTAATCTTGGGGAGCCAAGTTGAATGGATAAAAACATTTTTAATGTGGAATTCAATAAAATTCCCACCTTATGAACTATAGAAATAGAAGACATGACACAATATAAATACAAAAAATAAATTTTAATTAGGAAAAGATTTTTGGTAAATTTTCTAGTGTTCTTTTTTCTTTGGAGGATTCTAGGGACCCTTGGCACCCCTCAGTGGCCACTTTGCTGAAACTCCATTAAACCTATCATGTGTTTAACAGATACCCAGCACAGTGGTCAGACATTCTAATGATATTTATTGGTAAAAAATAAAGAAAAGTTTAACATGCAACCCTTTGCGAAATATTCACTTCCAAATGTGGAACCCTAATGGTGCCGGTTCCAGTGTTGCCATCTTGCTTGTGGACATCATGTTTGCAAGCAAGTTGTTTTAGGCATGTCAATCAGTGCCTTTAACGTAAATAATAAATGCATTAACTTCTACTGACTGAAAACAGCTTTTACCTTGAACCAGTACTACTGCCTATTCTCCATGCCCCATATCTATTTGTGTACTTTGGTGCAAGTGATATTGGGCTTCCTGATGGCTTGGAATGAGCTCCACAAATCCCTAAAACTGTGTAATATCAAGTGCTCCACGAACAATCAAGTGGGGTACTCGAGTGGATCTAGGTTTTTCGGGGCCTAGGGCTAATTGAAGTCCAATGGGGCCCCATTTTTTGTTAATACAAATAATACTAGAAATTGCCATTATTATTATATTATTAATATTAACTATTTTTTACTATACGATAAGTGCTCATTGTTAATGAAAAAGTATTAAAAATTTATGATGATAATTTAATTTTTGTGGGCCCTTGACACTTGGGGGCCCAGGGCTTAAGCCTTATTAGTCCCTATGTAGATCTGCCCCTAGGGATATTCAAAACTAGCATAGTCATCTGGGCTGAATAGTGAAATGTGATAGTCCTAGCAGAGTGCATAGCATGACTCCTGATTGTATCCTGGAAGGCTGATTTCGGGGGGTTATATCTCGCAAAGGGTCGTACGTATGTAGAGATATGGTTTCTCTAACTTTTTTGCTCCTATAAGCATGCTCTACATATCTGCTAAGATCCCAACAGTGTTATTCATATTTTCAATTGTGCCATTTTTTCTACACTTTTAGAAGAAATTCTAACTCCAATTCTTCATTTTTCAAACAATTTATTATAAAACAAAAACAAGTACTTCATAATTTTCCAACTAATAAAGAAAGCTTTACAAGATTGTATTGACATTTCTCCAGAAAACTATAAGATCGTGTTAAATTATTTTGCTGCTTTAGCCAGGAAATTTAAGAGTGGAGTTTGAGATTTAGGAAATGTTAATAATTCTCTGTTGCTTGTAGAAAATCTCTGGGACTGTAAGTCTCACAACAGCAATTATTACTCAATTAACTGCATTTGGACATGATTTTTCAAAGCTAATGAGTTCAAAAATGATACAAATATACAATTATATCTTATTTTTAAAGAAAGGAGTAAGAGAAATGAGTATGCGGAGTTTTGGAAATTAATGCCTGACAAACACAAGACTTTACAAAAATGTGCCTACCTGATTCTCACATTTGCATCAATGTATCTTTATGAATTATTTTATTCTAAAATGAAATATGCAAAGAACATATATAGAAATCAGCTCTTATCAATTCCTACTTCATGATGTATTGAGAGCAGCATTTAGCATTTATAAACCTGATTTGTCTAAAATAGTCAAAAGTTTGTGTCAACATCAAGTGTTACACTAATTTTTAAATAAATGCTTGGTTACATTTAGGTTTTGAGTTTTATTTTTTTAGTTATTATATTTTGTTCATGGAGTACTATGTTGAAAATATATGAATGTGACCCATGGAAACCAATTCCATGGGTCACATTCCATTGAGTATTGCTGGTTAGCAATCAAATGCAACCAAATTTAATATGGTGACATTTCAAGACATGCTAAAGATATTTCCATAAAAAATTTAATATCAAAACCACCACTATGGTACTTTTGGTGTTGCAAACAATAAACATTGTATTTATACACAATATTCATGTTATACACAGTCTTAGTAATGCAGGAGATACTGTTCATTGTGGTCCCTATTCTGAAGCTGTAGTCTCCTGTGAATCTTCTCATATGTAGTATGACACTGTCTTTCAAAGCTGTCAAATTTGTAATATGTCCCTAATAAACAGGACTGTCAAGAAGGGGAAGCTGGAGATTCTTCCTCTGGTCCAGAGAAAATTTAGTAATTCCTATCCTTAAAAAATTAATGTTTTTTTACTAACAAAAAATAAAATTATTTCAGACTGCTCTTTATTAATAAGGAGACATTCTACATATTACATTTGTTTAAAAAAACCAAAAGAATCTCACTAAGAAGCCAAAGGAGCATGTTCTACAAGCTCTTGACAGCCTGTTAATAAGTCACACGTTTTAAATGTCCCCACAACTAAAATCCACATGGATTAAATACAGAGAACAAGATGGCCAGGCACTAGGAAACACAACTAATCATTTGGTTATCAATGAAATGTTGCAGAAACTGTTGCATACAGCATCTAATACATGAAGGCATTCCATCTTGCACGATAATGGTTAACTCAAAGTGTTATTGCTGTTAGATAGGATAGAAGGATAGAACCATTGATCATCTGTGTCACAGGCTCATTGGGACTAGATCTTCAAAAAAGAATGGTCCAAGGATAAATGTGGCTGTGAATTTATATCAGACTGTAACTTTAGGTGAGAGTGAGTGCAGTGGAATTTGTTGGTAAACATTAGGATTTTTCACAACAGTCAGGATATTTACTGTTTCACTGAGGTGAAAATGTGTCTTATTACTTCACATCATCTTCCATGGCCACAAGGCCACAATACATTCATTTCCTTTTTGGCAAGAAAGTCAATGCAAAGATCAATTGGACTTTTATGTTGGCAGCAAACAGCTGCTGGTTGTGGCTGATCTTATATGGAATTCCAGAAAAAACTTGTAAAGTATGATCCTATCCATCACCTCAATACTAGGAACTTTTCTCTATCCAATTCTCCTTCGAATCCAACCTCTTTCAAATCACCAAGACTTTTTCCTTATTTATCACTCTGGAATTCACCTCGCTTCGAAATTTGCCTTGATTGCTCTCACTCTATTGGAAGCTCACCTTGCTTTCATTCTGTCAGAAGCTCACCTCGATCTCTGTCTCGGGTCTTGCTTGTATTATATTCTGAGGTGATGTTACAATTATATTCTGGAACCACTCCCTCATTTACATACTTAAACATCTAACAATATCTTTGCATCTTTTCCCTGGTCAGCTTGTTTCTGACAATTTTGCTAAATACTTTTACATTAAATTTTATCAGGCTTTTTACACATTCAAGATGTCTTTCTTATTAAGCACTTTAGCGAGTTCTCTATGCTAGGTGTGTGTGGGGTCCCCCCCTTTTTTGCGGAACTTCCTTCAAACTTCCGAGTCTGGGAGCGCAAATGTGCGTTAGTTTTCCTACAGCACTTCGTCTGGTCGGGTGAGTTGGTTCTTCTTTGTTTTTTTTTTCTTTTTGTTGCAGAGGTGAGTAGGGAATCTTTGCCCTAACTAAACATAAGCCCCCAAAAATAAAATATAATTAAAGAAAATAAAAAAAATAGAAACAAAAAATACAGCTTGAACTTGGTTCCTTACAAACTGAATTTTTTAAACTAACAAAATTAATGGAATTGTGTCAAATTTGACTCTCTGAGAACAAAACAAAGCACTTGGTAGGTCTCAATGGTGTAGACAGCCACTCAGATCAAAACAGAATTGGATGAAGTTTATGGGAACTCTGCACCAGCATTGAAGACTGTTTATTTCTGGATAAAACATGTCTGAAAATGCACTGAAGTGCACCCTGGATTCAATTGAAGTAACCATGATGAAAATCATTGAAAAAATCCATGATATTGTTACAGAAGACTGCCAAGTAAAAGTGCATGAGATTGCTGAAACTGTACATATCTCAACTGAATAAGTGCACAATATTCTGCATGAAAAATTGTAGATGAAAAAGCTGTTACACAATGGGTGCCATGATTGTTAACTGTTGACCAAAAACACGTGAAAGGACATTTCAACTGTATTTGGAGATGTTTAACCACAATCCGCAGGACTTTTTGCATCAATTTGTGATTGTTGGTGAAACATGGATTCACACTATAAACCTGAGATGAAGCAACAGTCAAAGCAGTGGGCAATGAGTGGTGAAAGTGCATGAAAGTGCACTGAAGAATGTGAAGACTGTTTTGTCAGCTGGGAAGGTGATGGCCAATGTTTTCTGGGATTCCCAAGGAATCATCCTGGTTGACTACTTGGAGAAAGCAAAAACAGTAACAGGAGCCTATTATGAAACATTATTGGACCATTTGAAAGAAAAGCAGAAACAAAAACAAAAGTGGCCAAGATTGGTGCACACAAAAGTGCTCTTTCACTGAGAAAATGTGCCATCCCACAAATCAACAGTTGCAATAGCAAAATTACATAGATTATGCTTTAAATTAATTTCTAATCAACCCTGTTCTCCAGACTTGATCAGACTTCTTCCTGTTCCCAAGCTTAAAAATTTGGCATGGTGGAAATTAATTCTCCTCAAATAAAGATGTCATTGCTGCCATCAATGTGTATTTTGCAGACCTTGACAAAACCTGCTTTTCTGATGGGATTAAAAAATTGGAAACTAGCTGGACCAAGTGTAAGGCTCTCAATGGAGATTATGTTGAAAAATAAAATTGGTTTTTTCCAAAAATCTGTTTTTAACTTGCTTTTTTACTGTACTTATAAGTATTTTTGAAGAATATATTGCATTTTTTATCTTAATTATTAATGGGATATTGTGCAGCAGCAAGCTGTAAAAAACACATCATCACAAGGGATAAGACTTCTTTTTCTCACTGATAAAGAAGGGTCAGATGGGTGCAAAATTGTAGGAGAGACAAGTATCAACCAACTATGCATTCAAACTGTGTGAGATTAATATAAAATGAAAAGAAATTAGTAAATAAAACATTCAGTTTTAGGAATTTGTTTATTTTTCAGAGACAAAAAATGTGACACCACTCATTTGGGACTGGATGTAATGGGCCAATTCTTTATTGTTTAACAACTGAATTTCAATAATAATAATAATAATCAGATCATAAATACTAAAAACTACAGAAAATACATACTCAAAGATGCAACACACACAAATGACACATGCAGAAAATGTCACATCATGCCAGAAACTATACAATACATCACCTCTGGTTGCAAGCTCTTGGCACAGACAGATTATTTACACAAACATAATCAATTAGCAAATATAATGCACCAAGAGCTTGCAAAGAAACACAAATTAGTAGACTTCCACGAACCATACTACAAATACATTCCACAGACAGTATTGGAAAACAACATGCACAAAATGTACTACGACAGAGCCATAATCACAGATAAAACAATTTACTACAACAGACCAGACATCACACTCATTGACAAACACAATAAAATCACATACATTATAGACATATCCATTCTAAACACTCACAATATACAAAACGCATGCACTGAAAAAATTAGCAAGTACACAGAACTCGCCCAGGAAATAAGGCATCTGTGGAGGATGGATAGGGTGCTTATTGTACCTGTTGTTCTCTCCTCTACAGGTGTCATACTACACACACTACACAAAAGCCTGGGCACATTACAATTGAATAGAAACACATACATCACACTACAGAAGGCCACTATATTGAATACATGTCATATTGTGAGAAAATTCCTGAATACAGACACACACACTGATACACTTCTTTAATTTCTGTTTGGGTTACTATGCCTTGACTTTGGTCCCAGAATAGTACACCGCCACCGGTGTTAACCGAGTATATCTCACTTAACCCAACATAATAATAATAATAATAATAAACAATACTTAAAAGATTAGATTGTAGGTTAGGGTAAAAATTGGGTTTAATGACTCCCACATGAAAAGAAATAAACAAAATGTTATTCATATGCTGCATTGCAAAGACCACTGTCACATCTGTTCACTAGGGAAAGAATGCAGAGTTTTGTAATGTAATTAATATAAATAAAACTTTTAGGTTCATTTTGAAGAATCACAATTTGAATTAAAGAGCAGGGCCATGACTAGAGCATTTGATTCCAGGAGTAAACTTAGCCCCAAAATGGTGGAAGCATTGGAAACATTGCTGTTCCGACCATATGTCTATAGATCTTGAGTCTATTAAATATATTATACAGTAGTAATTTAAATAGTATATTTAATTTTATATAATTTAAAATAACATTATTTATTTTCCTTAATTTTATTTATGTATTGTATTTTTCCCTTGTATATATTAATTAAATAATATAAACTGTCACAGAATGTTTAAGTTCTTTTTAAAATTATAATTTAAAAATACAGATTATGTTCTTAGATATCATTGTTTCAAAAATAATTATTATTTTGCATTAATTAATAAAAGTTGTTATTTAAATCATTTTAGATAATTGTTTCATCATGAGAAACATAGATACTTGGAAAAATCAGTTGATGGACTGGGTTGCTGATAGGCCATGGGAGTTCCTACTTTATATTCTTGTTAGTCTTTCTCCCTTCTTTATTGCAAGTCTAGTGTTATCTATGAAGCTGTCTAAAGAATTAGCCATTACTAATCGAAAGTTAGAGAGTAAACGTTATGCTGATCTCCGGGATGAAGACGAAGAAAAATTCAAAATAGACTAAGAAGTAACACATTATTTAAAAACAGTGCAAATGTACAGATTTAGAAGACACGCTCATACATATTTTAATGCACAAAAAAATTTTTGTCGTGTATCTGAAGATCACCTAGTCAATATAAATTTTTAAATTAATTGACATTTCAGAAACAAATCAGAGAATTCATAAAATGTTAAGTGAGGAAATGGCTTTATGATTTCATATTTGATATATTTTTTAATTGTCTTATATATAAAACCAAAACATCAATTATTCATTTTTATAATTATAAAACTGAATATTTTCATTAGTTAGCTTATTAGCTGCAAAGTCAGATAAGAAAACAAAGTTTAATAAATGAAGTTTAAAATTATACTAATTTCAGGACGTAAATCAATAATTATTTGTTAAAATTCAGACAAATGCAGAAGGAAAAAGGAAAAAACAGTTCTGCTGTTACTTAATATTTGACTATTTGAATGTCAAATTAATTTTATTTTTAAAAAATATATTAAATATTCTTCTTGTAGACACTTTTAGAACTCTGATTCATAATATATATTGTAATGTGTTTTAATCTTTTATGCATTTAACCACATTTTTATAATGCACATTTATATCATATTTAATGTTATAAACATATATTCAATTCATATAACATAGAGAACAGCATTAAAGTCATCTTAATGCATATTTTTTATGGTTAAGATTCTCATCAGAAATAAAAATTAGAATTTTAATGATTTTCTGTGTATTACATCTTAAATAACATAAAAAAATTTAATTCTGAGATACAGTTTGTTGTTGTTAGGATTAATTTCAAATTTCATTCGATTGTATTGTCATGTTTGTAAATGATTTCACATTATTTCAATTTTTAATTCATAATTACCTATAACAAGATATCCCAAAAACCATTTAACTATAGTTTGTGCAAACATCTCAACAATTTTACATGTCAACAATTTGTGAAAGTGTGTCAAAAATTTAATTTGTGTATTGAACAAAGAGTATCACATTTTATATAATTTTTGCAAAGTTTGTAAGTAATAAAATATTTGAAGATGACAGCACGCTATACTTTATAATGATTAATTGACTTTTGACCATTCTATATATGTTAATAGTTATAGAGTTCTATTGTAGAAAACGTTGTAATCAAATTAATTTTATTGCATTTAAAGTTATCTTGTAATAGCTATTTTAGTATATTAAACACGCATAGCCATTCCAGAAATGAACCAAATGATATGTTTATTCTAGAGAAATTCTTGATTTATTCATGTATTGCTTATAAAGCATATTTATTTTTTATTCTGAAATGTTTACACTTTTTATCAGCATTGTTTATATTTGTTTATTTTTAATTTTTTCCTATAATTTTATCTTTATTGTTTAAAACATGCAAAACATTCATTTGCAGTTAGTATGTGACAATATATTTTACCTAACCATTACAGTATTATAAAATATAAATTTTTTGTTTTGTAGTGCCATATAAAAGCACTAATTATTTAAAATTTGATTTTAAAATAACTTAGAATGTTTGTTTAATTTGTAAGTCTTTATAGATTCCTATTTTGCTTAGTATAATAAATTTGTATAAAATTATATTATGAAGTAAAATAACATTCCACTAAAAATGAATGATGCTGTTGGTTATTTTTTTTAATATTTATAATTATATAAAATTACAAATTTATAACTAAGTGCCAATTTATTATGTACAAAACAGTTTAATATAAGATTCTGCATGTAAGACAAAAGAATTTGTAAATTTATTGATATTTTGCCTTATAAAATGTTAGCAATATTATTTTAACACCTTAAAAATATATTATTTCTTTTAAAATAAAATATTTTAAGACACATCAGTTGTGTAAGCTTATAAAGCACAAATAAAGACTTTTTCAAGTATATAATTTGTTCAGTAATTTTGTTCAACCGAAAATCACTTCAAGTCAATTATTTTTGTAATAAAATCCGTAATATAGCACTATTCTCATAAAGCAATGCATACTTTGTACTAATCTTTCCATAAATTTTAGAGAATCCTTTAGTAAGTTGTTGTAATATATATTCATAATAACTTAGTGAAAGATTCTCTAATATTTATGAAAAAGATCAGTACAAAACTCAGTATGCATCACTTTATGAGAGTGGTGGTATATTGAGATATTTACTGTATTATTGTTTATGATGGTTCTTCAGTAGCTGGTAGTTTTTCTGTATTTGTGAATCGTAGTTTACATACCGTATGGCATTTAAAGATGTCTATAACTTATATTTCACCTTAAAACTATACAAACTGTAGCACTTCACAGTGTTCTTAAAAATAGTATAATTATATGTTTAGAAAATGTTAACAGGAAATGAATCTCTCTTTATTCACCATAATAATTGCTACATTAATCTTGTGAATAATAATCATTCTTATTTTTTTATCATTGATGGTGTACAGTACAAGTTTGTGGTTAAAATAGCCTACTTAATGATATAATATTTCATCAATTTATGGATTAAGTGATACAGCTAATCACAGATGGAACAAAGATACTGCTAAATTTTTTCAACTAATCCTAAACTGGTGGAATATCATAATTGTACGGACTTCTATGATAGATAAACGACTGAGAAATGAATTTCAAAAGCCACTAAGACAGCCATAAAAATATTGAATTTCTTAAAAAATTTTAATTGGCTGGAGCAATGGTAAACTATTCGAATCAAGTTTTCTTACAAAAGAAACATTTGCTTTGCATTAAATTACCTATGAGTGAGTTAATTGTTTTAAAATCTTTTTAAACTTTTCGCCCTGTAGGCACTTTTTTCCTCTGAACCCATCGTGGGTTTGGCCAAGCCCACAATAGGGGCAACCGGATGATGAGAGACGGGCCCAACATATCGGGGAAATATTCATGAAAAATTCGGGGTTTTTCGACCCAGGCGATTAAGGTTGACGCTTTAAACTGAATTCACATTAGCACCGCCGGTGCCAGTTTTGACACTCTAAATAACTGGTTATTTGTTGGGTATACACCGTTCCGGCAAAATAAATAATCGCACTTCGGCCGAACGTTAAACCGTATAACCAATAGAGAGGTTTCAAGTCGACATCAAGAGTGACGTCATGAACATGCACAATGTCCGGCGCCGTTTTTATGGTTTGTTTACGCCCGCTTTAGCTGGAGTACTCATGTTGTTTATTCGTCGCGAATATCACTATGGTAAATTATTGTATAATGCTAGTTCACTCAAGAACAAAGAAACGCCATTTTTTAAAATTCTCGGCATTATTTGTCATCAAGGATCGCAAACTGCGGAGCTTTCACGAACAAGGCAATTTGCATGGCTCTGGAAAATTAACCAGAAAAATTTCAATACGGATAAAGTGAATATCAATACAAGAGTTTGTCAGAAACATTTCATTTCAGGTAAACAATAACATTTGATTACTAGTTATCAATAAATGATTAGTTAAACTTTTGCATGAATATCATAAAATGTGTACAAACCGATTGCATAAATCCCTTTGTTAATACCGACAAAATAAACTTAAATAATTTTCACAACCGCAGATTTCAGTTTGAGTATGTAATGATTGTGTTTTAAGTTTATTTTTCACCTTTCAGTTTGTTTTCTTAACCTCTGCTGTACAGTAGAGTTAATATTAAAGTGTTAAGCAAAGTTAATCGCTTAGCAGATGAAGAATTAGAAATGAATTTTGAACCAATTGTCCTTCCAGTCTAATTTACATAAAAACGCATGTATCAGGGGCGTGCCGTCCATGGAAGCTGTGGAAGCACCGCTTCCCTTGTATTTTCTAAAATATAAATCAGAGGCGTACCGAGGGGAGCGTTGGGGGCGGTTCGCCCCGGGTGTCACCCCTTCAGTTGTGACACTCGACTGTGAAAAAATAAGTCGCGAAATAAACCTCGATGACGCGCTTTAACATGAAGTCATGGAAAGTTCGATCGGCAAGATTAACGGATACACGCTAGCCAATATAAACGTTTGTGTTGACATCGCTTATTCGATATAGCGTTCAAGTTTGCTCGAGTACGGACATATTACGATTCAATAATCCGATAGTGTTTTATAAAAGAGTTAAGAAGGGTGACACCCACGGTGCGACTTGGGGTGACACCTCGATATCCGCCCCGGGTGTCACCAATGCTAGCTACGCCACTGTATAAATACATATTGGGCGATTATTTTCATATTTTAACGTACTTTGAATTAATTAAAATTAATATTTTATTATAACCGCATTATGTTTCTTTTTACAAATTTCTATACTACATGTGAAAAAAAAAAGATAAAATTGCTATTGTATATTCGAATAATAAATTTGTATGTGCGCATTCCAATGGAAGTGCTGTATTGTCCAATACAAGATAGCTTCCACGGCCAAAATATTTCAATTGTGCAAAGCAGCCAGATTACACGCATTGGCGCATGCGCTTTAGACAGCACCAACCTCGCGGTTTCGCTCGTGGATGCTACACACCAAAATCTCGTATAACGCTTCCAATGATTCTATCCAGGGCCGGCACGGCTTTCTTATCACTGCACGTGTGTATTTTTTAAGATATAAACCAATCATTTCCGTTGTTCATTTACAAATAGCAAAGTTAGGTTATTTTGGTGAGCAACATTACATTTCTTTAAGATGTTACTTTTTACAATGAGTTTTTTTTTTTACATTAGTAACAAATAATCATCACATAGTGACCTTCAAGTTGTTCCTGACAAATTCTTATTTATTACTAGCTGACCCGGCCACGCGTTGCTGTGGCTCAAAATGTATCTATTATGAGTGTATAACACTTCTCCCGTGGAGAGAATTTCAAAAAATCCCTTCTTAGTGTACATTCTCTTGACGTACCCTATTAAAACGCAATCAAAACCGCATCTAAAATAGTATAAATAGAAGCCGAGTTCTTCACAGTAAGCCTTAATCCCGTCCATCTCCCCCCACTGGGGGGAATTTCGACATGTATATTATATAAAAACACGTGCGTATTCGAATGCAACGTTGTGTCAAAATTTCAAAGGAATCGGTAGGAACAAACGAACGTTATATTTTATTTATATAGATAGATAGAAAATGATCTGCTTCAGTCCATTCTCACAGAAAAGCATAATGCCGCACAGAAAAGCAAACTTAGGTCGTCGGAAGTTAGCGCCATCTGTTGGACATAAAAGCCTTAATCCATATATAAATATATTTTTGAAAGGGGGAAATGGTGTAGGGGTATGAAAAATAGATAGTAGCCGATTCTCAGACCTACTGAATATGCATATGAAATTTGGTAAAAATCGGTAAAGCCGTTTCGGAGGAGTAAGGTAACTAACATTGTGACACGAGAATTTTATATATAAGATTTATATATAACCGACCGTAATGATAAGTTCTTTTTAATATTAATATATTGAAATTTTTTTTTACCACAAAGGAAAACATTCCTCATTTTATGATGTCATCACCAGACTGGGTGCCAACATTATACACGAGGTATAAGTGACGGCTCAACTGCGTATCAGGAGCGTTACGAAAGAGCATGTACTGTACAGTGGTGCCTCGTATAACGTACGCCGCAAACAACGGACTTTCTGTTTGGCCGTTACGTGACTCGAGCAACGGACTGGATGCGAACAACGGACTTTCCGGCATAATTGGTGACTGCTCCATGGGTGCGTTCTTTAATGCGGCTCTGCTACTACGGGAGTGCGCTGCTGTTTGTAGGCATTTAGAAACGACGGTGAAAGAAAGAAAGATGGCGGCGCCCGCACTATCGATAGTATTGTGATGGAGGAATCTATAATTCTAAAATATGAGCTTTAAAAGGCAAAAGAAGGGTCCCAATTGTAAAATTTAACCATAAAATGGATTACTTGTTGAAAGAGCATTCAAAATAGCCTCGAAAAAAAATTCATACAGATACTTACATCACCGCGTGCGCTAACTCGCGCTTTCACAATTTTTAAATTCTCATTCATAAAACCACGTAATGGAACCGGAAACGAAACTATCTGAGCCACGGAGGACGCTTTCCACCGTAAACTACTGCTACAAGCGACCGTTTTTGCCGTTCGACGGCGTGCACTCTCACCGGAATTTAGGAACGCGTTCCGCAGGAATTTTTAAATGGATGTCGCTCGCGCAGAGTTACGCGGAGGAATAAAAGAACGCACCCCATGTTCATTTTTTATGATACAGTACGGTTATTTTATGTTGCGGAACGAATTAGATGTTTTCAACATGTATTTCTATGGGAAAATGCGTTTCGTATAACGGACGTTTCACTTAACGGACGTGCACCTGGAACGGATTAAGTACGTTATATGAGGCACCACTGTACATGTAATCATGAGAAACACCGCCACTTGTAAGATAGCTATGGACTCTAAAGATTTGTAAGCTTTCATTTATGAAAGAGTGTAGTAATTTGTTGTCAAAACCAAATAGTTCATGATGCCACCAAATTCTACTTTAGGCCACAACTCTTGATCAACAACGAAGATGCTGGCTACGTATGGATTGACAACCTGACCTAATGAATCTTCTCTTCATATGAAGCAGCATCTTGTCCTGTCAGACTGCGAGAATAACCCGCCAGAAAAAGCATCCTTTTTAACTTTGTCCATGATTTAAAAATACTAGTTTTATTAACTTTAAATTGAAAAAAAGTGCTGGCAACCTGTCAAATAAACCACGTGCAAGCTAAGCAAGCGGAAGCTAGACCACAAACATGGCGAAGGGGCCGAACAAACGTGCGTTTAATCACATGACATTGCGATTTTGAAAAGCCTCTATAGGACATTTTACCGAAGCGCTTAGTCCTATTGGAATAGAGAAATAACTTTGCCTAAACATTTTGTTTAGGCAAAGTTATTTCTAAGTTTTTCTAAAGCCTTTCAATTAGCCTAGTTCTGAGTAAATGTACAGATTATTTTTCTACCGTACGAAATATATAAAGATAGTACTACAAATGCAGTACCTTAGTAGTATCTTGCCCCTGTATATCATACTTTTCCTGTTAACAATAGAGTCATGCCGGTCATCTATCTCTGTTCTGGAGAAAATTTTTCAATTGAAATAACGTGACATCCGGTTTAAATCTGAAAATCTAATACGTGTACTCAGGACAGTATGTATGCCAAATTTTGTTGAGATTTATACAATAATTCTTTTTACAACAATCTCTGGACACTTACTCTAATTTCAATCATTCAATACTTTTTATTATGTATTCTTGTATAAATAATTATAATTAGTGTGTGTGAAATTTTTAGAGTTAGCTTTTTGGTTCCGAAACTCCTGTACAGTACCTATTTTATTTGTCAACCTCTAACTCATCATCCTCTAATCATCTTTAAGTTATTATGTGCCTGTAAATATGTTGAATATGTTGTCTAAATAGTTGGAATTTCCTCTTTTTCCTCTAACAGCCTATACAGTATTTGAAATCGAAGAACTAAATCTAAGAATTTTTAACCTGTTCCTAACTTTTTTTTTTGGTTCAACCTTAATCTCTCTATCATTAATAAACACGAATTATTAAATCTATCCTATCTTAACACATGGTTTAACATTTCTATACATTTTCATAATTTAATGTATATAATTTTCAACTTCTTTTCTTTCTGATTCAGAGTTCTCGGAAATCCCAGACATCCCGTATTAATAATGTATATACAGACTTAACTATAAATTTTTTGAAGACCTTTTCTTCGTCTTAACGAAAACTCCAAAAAATATTTAAAAATGAACAAATGTAAACAAATAGCAAACAGTCTAATAAATTGAAAGTCTAAAATCGTGAAAGTGACAGTTAATAGAAATGTAAATACAGTAGAGCATCGATTATCCGACTCAATTGGGGACTGGGGTTGGTCGGATAACCGAAAAGTATGAAAAAATACATTATTAGTATAGTATATTAGTATATCGCATGTAATTAGCAGCGCCGTAACTAGGATTTTGGACGCCTATGGCAAAGAATAAAAATGGCGCCTTTTTAATTTTTGTTATTAGATAAAAATAAAAATGGTGGTTTATTTTTGAAATATATGTTTGTAGAAATTACAGATCATAAATAATATATATAAATATAGACTTTTTTTTGTGTTATTAATTTCGAATACATATTATTTCGAAACCTCGTTGGCGCCTTTATTAAATCGGCGCCTATGCGGAGGCCACGTTGGCCATACCCTAGTTACGGCTCTGGTAATTAGTATATCGCTATTAACCTACTTCGAGTTGAATTTTCATCGATGTTAAGCCTAACAAAAGTTCGTTTTAAAATAATAATCGTCGCTATTGTATCTTTAAAAATTATTTCTTTATTTTGCACAAAATAAATACAGTATAAAACAAAAAATTATATATTCAGGTTACGTATTTTACATAAAGTAGGCCTATACATTAGAAAAAGAAGTCCAAAATTGTCTTTTGCTTCACAGCAGTGTTGCCGTTTTGAAATTTCAAAATGTACTGAATCTCCTTCAAAAAATGTACTATTTTCCTTCAAAATGTACTATTTCTATGGTTGGTTGCTTTTGATATTAATATACCATCATACTAAGTTTTTGTGCTTATTTCAAATTCATATTCATAAATACTTTAAGTGAATATATATATATATATAGGTTATATATAGGCACGTAAACAAAGTATTCATGAAAAAATATATATATGTATACTTTCAATCTGCCACATAGGCACTTCATTAAATTAAATAAAAGAATAGTAAGACAAAACTTTCTTTAATAAAATTAGCAAAATCAATTCTACAAGTATAAAAAATTGCAAATCTTATCTTACAAGTTGAACAGATGTATTATGTCGTCTACATCTTCATTCTCTTCTGTTTCGGTATCGTGGATAGCTATTGGGTGAGTTTCTTTAAGTTCTGGGATCCAATCGTAACATTTTCGGTTTTGGGTTTTTAATAACTGTTTTGATAGCAGAAAAGCATTACAAGTGTCAACCTGAAGTCTATTGCGAATCTTTGTCTTAATTAAATTAAGTTGTGAGAAGACTCTTTCCACACAAGCACTAGAGTGGGGAAGACTCAACAAACTTGTTGAAAGCTTTCCAAGTATTGGAAACATCACGTCGCCATTGTCATCTTTAATTTTATTTACTTCATACCAGAAAGTTTCTAGGTTTTCAACTGCACAACTGGTTAACTTATCACGAATTTCAGGCAGCAGTTGCCATTCTGTGTTCAGCTCTTCATACTCATGTTCAGGCACAATATTAGGAAAATGTGTTACCAGGTTTACAACTGACCTAACATTTCCAGACAAAGCAATTTTTGGCTCCAACTTTGTTATTTCCTGCAAGATCAAATCATCAAAAGGAAATTTCTTTTTAATTTCTGCACTTAAAACAATATAGAAAGACTGAATGCTTGAGAGAAATAGCTTCATGTCTTTTTCAGGGAATTTATTCTTTGCAATCTGAACTTCGCACATTGCACCAAGATATATTGTTTCTATTCGTTGAAAATGTCGTGAATTTTGAGTGTCTATCTTGTTCAGCGGTATTGAATCCATATAATCTTTTTTCAGATAGTTGTGCAAAATTGTTTTAAACAGAGAAGATATGTTTGGCAGAAGTGATGTAATACGTGGCCTCTCGCTTTGAAAATTAAGGTTCATTTTGTTGATGAGTTCCAAAATGTAAGATAAAAAATGTAAATACAACTTATTAAAGGGATTCTGTAAATCTTTCAGTAACAACTGTGCTGTATGTATGTTATCTTCCACAGCAGCTGCTGTAAAATAAAGAGTGAGTGCATTCCATTGTTCTAAGGTTCTATTGACTACTGCCTGCCAGGATAGCCATCTTGTCTGAGATAAACGTAACAATCGATGTGGTTGGCCATCTACAAATTTTTGAAATTCACTAAGTTCATTGATCCTCTTGGAGCTATGAGCAAAGTAAGCATATATATTTCTAACCAAGTCTTCAATTGTCCGTGGAAGTTTGTTGCAAGCCTGCGACACACATAAGCTAAAAGAATGGCATACACATCCAAGAACAAAAATATTCGGATTGTCCTTTTTAATTAACGCTTTCACACCACCAGATTCACCCATCATCACAGAGGCATTATCCGCACCAAATCCAATCATATTTTGTGCAGGAATATTTAAATTTATCAAAAGTTCCATCATTGAATGATAGATAGCTTCAGCAGTTGCTTGCTGAACTTGCAACAGTCCCATAAAGCGATCCCTTGCTTTTCCAGAAGAGTTATCAAAATACCTAGCAATCACTGCCAAGCATTTGGTGGAGGAGATATCAGTCGTTTCATCAATAATTAAGGAAAATTTCACATTTTGTAACACTGAAGTCATTTCTTCGCAGCTTTTCGCAGATAATTTTTCTTTAATGAGTTCTGTTGTTTTCGTTCGGGCTACTTTTAGGTCTTTGGCAATATTTGAATCATGGCATACGGACTGGATAAGTTTAGGAAGGTGATCCATAATCTTTATTGGAAGATTATGCTCTACACAAAACATAGCTAATTTCAGCTCAGCTTCTAATTTTTCTTGTTGGTTTGATTTTCTTTGAAAAGCTTCTAGTAGGCCTCCTGATTTTACTGTTTCAAGGCTCTTCATTGCTTGTTTGTGTTTTGTATTGGTGGCATGTCGTCGAAGGTGACAAACATTTCCAGATATGGTTTTTTGGCATACTGCACAAAATGCTTTATTTGGGTATACTGTAGATCGTCTTAGCCAAGTCTTAAATTCTCCCATTTATAGCCACTTGTCACAAAAATTTTGAGGATAATTTTTTCCTTTCTTCTCAGATTTATCATCCTTTTCACAACACCACCATTCGATCCTGCTTCGTTTTCACTACCAGATTCAATACAAGATGAGTCTAATTCAGCTTCTTCAACTTCCGATTCAGAAGAATACAAATTAGTCATTTCCTGAGTTAACGATTTAGATAATGTTGATTTCTCAATGTGCCTGCGTTTCTTAACTGGAGAACTAGTACTTTTAGAAGCTGAAGTTATATCCCTCATATTTGTGGAAATGGCGGAAACAGCAGTTGCAGAAACATTGTTCGAAGAAAGCACTGCAGGATTAACGGGAATTTGAGTAGTCTTAACGGTTATTGGATGTAAGTTCTTCTGTGCTGCACCAATGTAGCCTATTTTTTGGTTGCGCTTGATGTATCTAAATTAGAAATTAGACAAAACATTGCACTATATTGTAATAATGTTTAGTCGGAAATTATTTAATGTACGTGAAAACATAAATAAAAAGCAAATCGATATATTTGCTCACAAATATTTTTAAAAAAAATTTAAAAAGCATTAATATGAGTGCTTTTTTAACAGTTTTTTAATGATCGAAATTCTTTAAATCTTCGTGAGATCGAAATCAAATGCTCTGTTATTGAAATACAAATATAATCAAGGTGTGACTTGAAAAGGCTAATATTTAAATATAAAATAAAATATTTCATAAAATTTTTTAATGAAAATATGTTGTATGGTTTTTTTAACACAAGCATTAAAGCTAATTTTTTAAAAATACAATAGTGATGGATAAAAAAATTATAAACTAAATATGCGTGGACAGATTCAAATTAACAAAAGTTAATTCGGTTAAATTTCAGATATGTATACTGTCATGGCCGCACAGTGGGGACCTACGTTCAAACCTAACCTAACCTATTCTAATAAATTAACAAATTATTAGTAATTTATTAGAATAGGTTAGGTTAGGTTAGAACGTGGGTCCTCGGGCCCGAGAAAATTAAAAATTTGCATTTCTAATCGCAAATACTATCGAGATTCCGGAAGGGCAGCCATAACAGTATACGTATCTGAAATTTAACCGTTATTTCTTCTACCAAAATTACTAAAACTGAAGTTCATAATTTAAGAATTAAATTATAATGGTAGAAAATAATATAAAAGTATTTATATTATTTATACTCGTACAATTTCAAAACTATTTTCTATAATAATTCGACTCTGACTTAACGGCTATTTTGATATTATTGACGACAAAAGTTTAAAATCGTTGATTTCCTTACCTGTCCATTATTTTTGTTTGACGGATTTGAATTGTTTGGATCACGTGACACTATCTATGTTGTTGACGTCACCGACATAAGCCATGTGTATGTTGTGATTGGATAATTCAAATTAACAAGTAGTGACACTAGTGAGACTTTATTGAACTAATTTTTTCGGATTCTTTCGTTAATTAAGGCATGAAATATTATTTTGTACCATAAATGGTACTAAAATATTATAATGTACTCAAAATGTACTAAAAATCTAAGTGTACTTTCAATGCTCTCGAAAACGCAAAATGTACCAGAAAAGTACAAATGTACTAGGAACGGCAACACTGCTTCACAGCTGACCCTCGTTTCTTTTGCCGCTAAATCTCGCACACGTTTTAAAAACAGCAATTGGATAGGGTCGTTAAATAAAATTAAGCCTCGTTTAAATACTGGCCTCCCTTTCATGGTCGAATCAGTGTTGCCATCTAAAACACGCAAAAATTTAACAGAAATAACATTAAAGTAGCCAAGATATAGCCAAATATTGTAGAGCCACATCACTAGCGGACATTTGAATTTGCCGACTAGAACGCGGTCGGTTAACCGATGAGACGGTTGATCGGGGATCGGATAATCGATGCTCAACTGTATTAACGACATATACGAATAAATAATGTTCAAAACTGAATTAGAATAGTATTTATAAGCAGTTCTTTTAGAAAAGACAAAAACAATACCTGACTTAAAAACGAGAAAATTTCATGTATTAAAAGAATTTCGAATGTTTACAGCTGACTCTACCTATGTTCAAGCCAAACTTACGCTTAATAAATATATAAAAATATAAATACGAATATACAAAGATAAAACTGCTTTTTTGTCCTTCCTTTTCGCCGTTCACACCATCAACAGTCCTTAGACGAATCACAGAATCTCGGAGACGACTTTTCTTTTGAGGCTACTGCCTCCGCAGAAAAATGTAAAATCAGGTAAAAGCGTCATCTAGTGTTAATGCCACAATCATATCATCACATTTTAAAGTAAAAAATAATACAAGTACATGTCCGGCGTTATATACACTTTGTATAGTCATATTTATATTTTTATATAATTATTAAATGTAAATAACGCCGGCCATGTACTTGTATTAATTTTTTACTTCAAAATTACGCCTTGATGCGATTGAAGCGCTCGAAGTGGCAGAAATGTTTATTACGCTAGTATCGTAGCATTGGAGCTATTGGCAGCTTAAAGACCAGGGACCGTATTCTGGTCAGTCTATGGACTCTTGTCTCTCACAAGCCGGTCGCTGATTGGCTAATCATTTGTTTACGTCTCGAGAGATCATCGTCTCTCTCCAAACGCGATTCTGGACAACTTTTTCTCTCGAATATTCTCTCGTTTCGCAGAGATGAGAGGATAGTTGTCTTTTGCCTCGATTTCGTTATATCCAATATGGACGACTGGATGCTACTCGCGCTGTACAATCGTATTAGAGAACGTTCTCTATCTCAGGAAAAAATATTTCGAGAAAGAAAATGCTTCAGATTTTTTTCCAGTGCCTACTTGGAAACGCCACCGATTCCATTTTTTAAATTATCCTACATCAATTACTGAACTATTGAACATGATTGAATCTAACTTAGTTAAGGAGAAATTTGATGGTAATTTTTCGAAAAATATCTAAGTACGCAGGCTTTTCTAACTTAGGAAATTAAAATTTTTATTTGTTAAGAGACAAATTTACATTACAATTTGTAAAAACGTTATAAACAAAAAAACATATCTTCGTCTAAATTACGTGCTTTATTTGAACATATGCTTTCCTTGCCACGTGATCTATAATTATGTACTCTGCACTTTCGTAAATTTTACAATTTCATTGATCAAAATTCTATACCGTATTGCCCACGCAGATAACCCGAACATGTATAATCAACCTAATAGAATCGTGACATCAACAACGAAGACGAGATCGTTAAAAGTGACAAGAATCGCCAATGCCTCTGGGAGACGAATTTCGTCTCTCGTTTTCACGTCATCCGTCCTTGACATAAGAGACGAGAGATAAGTGACCAGAATACGGCCCAGTATATCTATCGGCCCTGATAATAGGTCAGCCACAGTCGATTGGCAACGTCTCCTTTCCCTCCCCGGCTGTATTAATCGACACAGCAGACATCATCAGCCATCATCCCAATCCCATCGAAATCGAGTGGACCCCGGGCCATGTGGGGATAGACATCAACGAGGCGGCAGACAGCCGCGCCGTCTGGCTCCTGGCGTAGGCCCTTAATGGCCCGCGACTTAATCCGGGCTTTCAGGGAATTACAAAAAACAGCGATTACGGAAAACTTGGTCAACCAGCTTACGACAAAAAGGGCGAGACCACCTCAGGCCCGACTTAGGGTCGAGTTATAAACTCCGTAACGTAACCGTATCCGTAGCTGTAAGCGTATCCGTACAGCGTGGGTATAAACTCCGTATCATATCCGTATGGCCGTACCGTATTCCTTAAGAAAAGTTTGGATCGATCAAACTTTCACGGTAGGGATACGGAGAATTGACCAACTGCGCATGCGCTAGGTCGCCGTCAGTCGATATACAATCGGAAGTTGTGCGGGAAGCAACCGACGAAACTTTGACAAATTGGTTAAAACGTAACTTTTGCCCGACAATGCTGCTTCTGAATAATATTAAATTTTAAGATAAGAATTACTTTGTTCATAAAAAAAAATAGAAAAATAACATGAATAAATAATTATAGTGTTAGATCTGGCAATAACTACCGATGATTTTGCGTATGCTCACGATGAACTGCTTTGTAAACCGCAAAGAAGTTTGTTCCTTTACGAATACGGAAAGGCCTTACTATAACTTTACTTGGGCCTTCCTTTACGAATACGGAAAGGCCTAAGTTTATAACTATTGCTATAGATATCCAGTGTAGCAAACATTTACGAATACGGATACGGTTACGTTACGGAGTTTATAACTCGACCCTTAGAACAGACACGGCCCGTTTAAACGGGTTCCTCTATTCCAGACGCCTTCATGCCTCGCCAGACTGCCCTCATTGCGGCGCACAAAAGACGTCTCACCATATCTGATTGACGTGCCCACAGTATAAGCAAGCCCGCCAAGACCTCGGCCGTACTCTAAGGACAGCCGTCCAAAATTTAACACCCATATACTGGGCGAGAACAGACCTCCCGCCCCGACAGCACGTAGAGGCCCTCGATCGCTTCATATATCGCACATACCGCTTCGCCTAACCGCGGAACGGAGCAAGCACATCAGAGGAAAGGCGATCCGGCTAGAACCTCCATATAAACCAACGAAGAAAGAAAGAAAGAATTCTATCGGTGGGAGGAGTCAAGCAGTAGCTAGAAACGAGTTCAACATCGCAGCTTAACTAAACTTAGCAAGAATTCTGTATTACTGAACACGGCCAAGAATACGACCCCATTATATCTATCGACTCTGATAATACTTTATATGCAGAGTTGACATCTGTACGATAATTATCGTATTTGTACGATTATTTCAAGCACCATTCGATGTACGTTAATTTCCAAAACATGCCTTACTCTGAAAATAATCATAAAAAAATCAAATTCACTATTTTTGTACGTATCGCCTTGTCGACATTTCGTATCTTTTTCTCCGCTAAATTTTCGGAAGATTTTTTAAATTGGCTACTTATAATTTTGATTATAAGGGTACATTTTTCGTACTTTCCCTCTGTTTGTTTAGTTGTAGCAACGCAACACTTGGGCGATCTGCCTAGAGGAATGAGTTCTGGGCTTTATAAGAGTATGCGGAAATGCGTTCCAGACTCCTGGCTCATATCAGGAGTTACAGACGTGGTGAAAATCGGGAAAACTCCACGTGGCCAGCCCGTTCTGGTGAGGTGCGAAACCACAACCGAACTCCGAGTGTTTACAAAACACTGCTTGGCTACTAATGAGCCACTTTTCCTCTGTTATATAAGCTATAACAGCCGGGAAAATAAAATACGTTGAACGAGAACGCTCTAAGCGAACTGTCCATATAACGTCTGATACCGACTTTCTCCAAAACTATTATTCTAAAAATGTGGGATGATGTACTAAAATCAATTCGTAATTAACAAACCGGTTAAAACTAGAATCCGCAAACTGAAAGCTCATTTAAACGAGGATTTAGTAAATGCTAAGTTTTAATATTTATCCACATTTCTTAAAACGAAAGAATTGCAGATAAATGTAAAATGAGTAAATAAAAACTGATAAATAAATTTAAATACTAGTCGAAATATTTCATGCTCGCAACATTCCTATAATAAATTTCGAGATTAAATTTTTCTTTCCTTATCTAACTTGACGGATATTCTGACGCACTGAACAGCTACCATTTCTGAAGTATGCACTTGGTTCACACACATTTATTATACTTATAAAACTAGAAGAGTGACTATTTTATCCATAAAATGGAATACAAATGTTTCTATTGCTTCTTTAAACCAACTTTTTCCATAACAGACGTCGTAGGTGGAATCGTAGTTTATCCATGTAAATTCTGTTCTGTAAGCAAATTGTAGAAAAAAATTATGTTCATTTATTCGATATTCATTCAGTTATTATTTATTACACATTTATGTAATATTGTATTATGTATTATTGTAAATATATAATTCTGATTTACAATAATTAATAATACTTAATTACAATTAATGGATAGTTATCAAAGCTATGTTAATTATCACACATCAACTTAAAAATTCTATATTTAAGAAGTTTTTTAAAAATATATATTCTACAGTTTTGTATAATATAAAATAAATTTCACTTTTCAATTGCTTAAATACTATATCATATGGCCAAATTCAACAATTTTAAGGATTTCAGATTTGCAAAATTTGAGTGTACAACAAAAAAATTAACAACTACATTAACTTATAAACTGGGTGCCAGATTTACTAGAGCATCACAAATAACTTTGTTATATTAAATATCTCACTGAATTTACAATGAAAAATATATACATTGACAAAAGTTTTTGATCCTAGCTGGATCTTCATCAGGTCAAATGACATTCTAAAATTAGAATGCTTAGAAAAACAAGATATAAAAGTTTAAAATATTACAGAACTTTTACAGTAAAGTGTAATATTAAACAAAAGATGATAAGTATGTAAACAAATTTTTCAATCAACATTTGCAAAAAATTAAATTATTAAAATTTTCAATATGTCAAAAAATGATAATTGCCTCATTATAGCAAATTAAATGATAATGTATTATCCCAGTTATTGTAAAAGCATTGCCAGATGTATTTGTTTAAATTTTTTTCCTCTTTGAAGTTTATGTGCCTTTAATTTCAGATTTGTGAATCTCCAACACTGCCAGAGTTCTGAGGTGGTTAGTATGCTGGGATCGCCTGATTATGTTTGATTTGCATTTTTTAAATCTATATGTGCATCATTTTCTGAGGTGTAAACAGACAAGACAGCAGTGTGTTTTCTGTGATATATTCTTGTAGTCTCTTATTGATAGTGTTTGGTGGAGCCAATATATTCTAGGTCTTTTTTAATCTATTGTCCTTCATCTGGTGCCCTGTGCTTATCAGTCTTGTGTTTAACTCAACTCTATAGTGGGAAAGATAAGACTGACAAATGCAATCTCCTCTTTTCTGTTTATGCCTCAGAAAATGATGTACTCATATATCTTGAAAATTTAAATATAATCAGGCAATCCCAGCATACAAACCACCTCAGAACTCTGGCAGTGTTGGAGATTCACAAATCTGAAATTAAAGGTATGTGCATAAACTTCAAGAGGAAAAAAGTTTGTCATACATCTGGCAATGCTTTTACAATAAACTGGGATAATACATTATAGTTTAATTTGCTCTAATGATGCAATTATCATTTTTTGACATATTGAAAATGTCAATAATTTTTAATTTTTTGCAAATGTTGATTAAAAAATTTCTTAACATACTTATCATCTTTTGTTTAATATTACACTTTACTGTAAAAGTTCTGTAATATTTTAAACTTTTATATCTTGTTCTTCTAAGCATTCTAATTTTAGAATGTTATTTGACCTGATGAAGATCCAGTTGATTTCAAAAACTTTTTGTCAACATTATATATAATGTCAAACGTTTTCATTGTTATATTAAATATATCACTAGATTTGTTTTCAGTTATTTGTGGTGATCTAGTAAAAAGTTAATTTTCCAATATGGAAATGAATTCCAAAGATTTATTCTTTATAAGATGAAAACTGGATTTATATTAGTGATGCCATGAACAGTGATTTTGCCGAATACCAAATATTCAGTGTACGAATGTTCGGCAAAATATGTGTACATTTTGCAGGTGACAGGTTACGACCTGTCTCATTGCAGTGGGTGTGGTAGCGATGCCACAGGCACATTTGTTTCATTTGCAAGTAGATTGTATCACAACACGCATTATTTGTTCATTGTTACATCAAATTGTGTTACTAACAGTCTTTATTACTAAAATATATCACTGTTTCTTCATCAAAAGCTTTACAAAATTTCACCATTTAATAAAAAATCACTTATTTGGGAATATTATGAGATTTGTAGTGAAGATAATAAACTGGTGTGTTTTTGCTGTGTAACAAGACCTCGTGTGGTGAAAAAGGAAAAAAAGCAAGTAAGTAAAATCTTATTACGTATTAATTAAGTGAAACAATTTTAGTAATATTTAGTATTTAGTGCTTGTAATTTTTTATTTTTTTGCCAGTACTTTATTTCACACACAGTATTTCGTTGATAAACTTGATATAAATAAGTCCTATTTTTAAATATAGATTTTATTTATTATCTTTGAAATTCAGAGGCTTAAGTGAAGCCAGAATAATACAAGTTTAAGCTAGTACTGTTTGGAAATTCCCTTCTTTGATGTCAGATTTTTCATTGTTTAATTATTGTTTGCTTTTTTGTTTACAGCCACAACTTCTTTAAAAAACCACCTTAAAAGCAAACATACTGAGCAGTATGCTACATTAACTGTTACTCCCTCGGCAAGTGGCAGCAAAAACGATGGTACTCTTACTTCTACCGATTCCAAGATACTGGCAGTACCAGGTACGTCAGAAAAGAAACAGTTAACTCTGAAGGAAACAACTGAAAGGAAATTGTTATGGGATATTAATGATCTGAAATCAATAAAATATCATTATTTAATCGGTGAAATGATTGCCTTAGACAATGAACCATCATCACTTGTTGAACGAGTCGGCTTTAAAAAGCTTATAGAAAAGGCAGTACCTCATTACAAAATACCTGGTCGCACTTACATGACCAAGAAAATTATTCCTGAAATATATAATAAAATTTGCTCTAAAAGTGAAGCTAGTATTTCGCGAGCAACAGCAGTATCAGTGACATCTGATATGTGGACATGTCAGCACAATAACCAGAGTTTCTTGAGTTTCACTGTGCATTGGATATCGCCAGAGTTTATCCTTGAACATGGCGTTTTAGCGATGAAGCTGTTTGCTGGCTCACATACAGGTACCAATATCACAAAAGAACTCAATGCTATTGCAGAAAGATGGAATATTCTTCATAGCAAGATCCGTTTACTTGTCCATGACAGTGGAGATAATATGATAAAAGGTATACGAGAGGCAGAATATGATTCTGCCAATTGTTTTATTCATTCAATGCAACGAGCTGTCGAGGAATCACTAAAGTCTCAAACGGAAATAACACAGATGGTAGTTGCTGCAAGATGAATTGTTACCCATTTTAACCACTCTGGTATAGCACAAAAAAAGCTGAAATGCAGTCACCAAGAACTTAACTTGCCAAACCACCAACTAGTACAAGATGTAAGCACACGTTGGAATTCTACATATTATTTAATGGAGCGATTATTAAAACAAAAGTGAGCTGTTTCTTTGTACATAACTGATCATGAATCTTTAAACAATTTAACACCTTCTCAGTGGGAGCTAATGGAACAATGTATCAAACTGCTCAAACCATTCAAAGAAACTACGAAAATAACCAGCTCAGGTATTTCCTGCATCTCTGAAGTGATTCCACATGTTGTCACATTGTTGAAATACCTGGGGAAGGAAGAGACTGCAGATAGAACACCAAATTTATTGAGAATGAGATCTTCACTACAAATTGAGCTTGAAACACAGTTCAACTTTGATGAGAATGACAAATATCTGGTTGCCACTTTTCTTGACCTGCATTTCAAAACCAGTTTCCTGGTTTAGTTCAAATGCAAAGAGCAAAACAAAAAATTCTTTTAGAAGCTCTGAAAATTAGTTGTGATGAGTCTACTAGTACCAATGACGATTCTTCTCCACTTTGTAAGAAAAGAAATATCAATGAAAATGATAAAACCATTGAAATACATGACAGTTTCTGGAACTGCTTTGAGGAAGTCGCTACAGAAAATATGCAAAATGATGAGGATGTGGAGAAGAAAAGTGCTATGGCAAATGAGATTTATTTTTATATAAAAACTGTTCGTCTAGATCGGATGGCAGACCTTTACAAGTGGTGGTTAGCAAACGCAAAACAGTATCCAAGCCTGACAGAATTCGCTAAGATTTATCTATCGTTTCCCGGCAGTAGTGTGTATAGTGAGAGGCTATTTTCAGAAGCAGGTATAGTTTATGAGAAAAAGCACAATCATTTGCTATCAACAAATGCTGAAAACATTGTTTTCATTCATCACAACTTACCACTGATAGATTTTAAGTATTAAATGTAATAATTTGTGATTAAAATAAATACATTTTTGAGTAATATGGGCGTATTTTTTTCATGATTTGGTATTCAGTCGAATAGTATGCAACATTCAGCCAGATACTGAATATTAAAAAAAGTAGCCAAATAGTCCGAATACTGAATAGTAGCCAAATATTTGTGGCATCATTAATTTATACCACTACATACTGTAAGCAAATAAAAACAGAAAATTAGCAGAATGTTTAAGAAAAAGTTTTCTTACCAATGATTCTTTCAATTTTGGTCAGTATTTGTTGATTTGGTACTGCTCTTCCAGCTTCATAATCATTAATCACTTGAGGCTTTTCGTTAATCTTCTAAAAAATAAAATCAATATGTGTGTTGGTAACTTGTTAGGTTAGATTTCCTGAACAGCAAAATATGTAATATAAATACAGTTGAATTTGCTTAATTTGAACCTATTATTCTAAGTTCTTAAATTCAAATTTAAATACTAAAATAACTATTTATTTATTTAATAAATACAGTTAATTCAAACTTTTAATATAAAAATAAAAAAATTATTAAAAGCAATGGAGTCAGAATTTTTCAATCTTGCATAATTGTACTATCAAAGAATACACAAAAATTTAAATTTTCTTTCTTTTCTGACTTATAGAGGGTTAAAAAATAATTTAACTCTAAACCATTTGTTAAAAGAAAAGAAAGAAAATTTAAATTTTCGTGTACTCTTTGATAGTACACTTACGTAAGGTTTTAATGTAAATAGTGGATAATTCAATGCTAGCATTAATATTTCAATATAAATATAATTTATATTGAAAGGAGAAAGTAGCATGTGATCTGTGTGTCTGTGCACGTGCGCATGCATGCACGCTTGTGTGCTCATGTGCTTATAAACTATATGCATTTTAAGGACTCTGAAATGAATGGATCCAGTCAACTCCTTGGACATTGTGAAACATATGACACTTTTAACTATTTTAATGAAATTTGAGTCTAAGTTATTGATTATTATTATGTCTAAATAAAGTACAAGCGTATACTATAGCTTATTCTTTCTGTGATTATGTGGCAATATATCATCAATTCAGTTTCAGCTGAAACATACGAAATGACAATATTTCATTATTTTGAAAAATGTATATTTGAATTTGGTGATATTTTATTGCTATTCATTGCCTGTAAGTTATATACATATATATATATGTATTTATTTATTAATTTATTATTTTTTTAATTTTTCAATTTATTTTTTATTTATTTATTTTTAAAACAAAGAGAACACGTGCACCAGTCAATTTTTTCTGTAGTCATTTTATTGTTTTATAATTTCAGTATTTACCACTTATTACCTGCAGGTTAAATATAAATAAATAAATAAATAAATAAATATATATATATATATATATATATATATATATTCTTAGTTATTTATTATTTTTCTTATTTTTGTTCTAGTTTTGTTTTACTTAATTATTTTCTCAAACAAATAAAACATATTTCACTAATTGATTTTCTTTGTGTAGTGTGTTGTATTGTTCTAGTTTCAGCATTTTTCACTTACTGCCTAAAGAGTTTATTGAAGAGAGAGAGAAAACTATTGATAGTATACATGGACTGTTTCATATAAGTAATATTGTTCATGAAAAAATAAATTTGCATAAATCTTATATTATCATGTACTGTACATAACATTATTCGTCTTTGTGTTGGCTTGGTGCCAAAAACAAATAAAATCAAACAATTTTATTTGTTGTCAAAGTAAAGTAATTTATATCATCAAAAATTTAGGTCATAATTTAACATTTTTTTTTTGTAAGTAATTTTTACTCCAAATGATTATTCACTATTGTGCCAAAAACTACATAAAGTAATAAATATATGTGATTATTTTTGTATCTCTATGATAAAAATTTGATTTTTGGTGAATTTTTAAAATAAAATATGTAGAGTGACCTTGAATGATTGCAGTTTGGATCAGTGTATTGAAGGGTAAAGTACAACTGACAACTGACCATGTCGAGTAAAAGGGTTAAAAATCAAAGTGATTAAATCAGTGAAAAAAGTAGAGAAAAATAGAATAGTTGCAAAGAATATAGAATATGAACTTAGGGAACACTAGTTTAATTTTTGAAATGGACAAATTGAATATTTGATAATTTGAAATTTTTTTCATTCCCCTGGTTCAAATTAAAAGTCCATATATCAAAATATATACATGAATAACAAAATTCATTTATAGAACCAGATAAAAATAAAACATTTTATAAAAATAGCTAAATATTAAAAAAAAAATACAGTAAAACCTTCCAAAGTGAAAACTTGTCTAAACAAATAAATTCTTTGAAACAGAGCAATTTCTATGTTAAATTCTACTATAAGCTGAAAACTTATCCAATGCAGAAACAGGAGAAGGTGCTGGATACAAAGAATGTAACTTAATCTGGATGAAGTAGAAAATTAAAATTCCACTTGTACATAAACATAAAATTGTATCCAGGTATGTCTGTCATTGCAGTGCGTGACAAACTGTATTGTGAGAATGATTTTGAGCTTTGTCAAAGAAATGCAAGTCATATGACAACGAAACATACCAACATAGGATCTTTATTATATTAGTCCATTGAATTAATGAGACAAAAACCAAAAATTTTCAAGAATTGAATGAGTTTCCAAAAATTGAGTTTGAGAACAAGCAACATATATAATTCATGAAAACAATAAGAATAAGGTAACATAGTACTATCAATTTGCCTTATATGGAATACTTAGTTACTAACTAATACTGAGTATTCAAAAATAACTTGATTAACATGTGGATAATTACAGAATTGAATTCAACAGTTAGAGTATTAAAATTCATCAAGAAGTTAGGTCACAAAATAACATGATCTCGGAGGAGAATCGAAAACGTTTGTTGGACGTTAATTTTTCATCTTGGGTACAGGAAACTTAAAGGCTTAAGAAGATATATTTGATTTTACATGTACTGGTATGAGGATTGTTTCTAAATAACATGGTCTATATATATATTACTGTAATGCAATTAGAATTTTTGACAGCAGAGCAAGACACTAGTTTTTGAACTGAAATAGGCTTGTTTGCTGTTAAGCAAGCTAAGTTCCACATCCAAGAAGTATTCAAATACTAGCACAAGTTCTTGGAGAAATTTTTGAAATTGGATATTTCTAAATTCTTGCATTTGAATGTGCACATCTTTAGTTGAAATCACTTTGGATTAAGACTAATAATAAAAATTTTATGTATGTGATAGTGATTTTACTATAAAAAAGAAACATAGCTGTGTGACATTTATCTGGCGTAGTCATAGATAAAAAAAAACCACTAAAAACCTGTTCAAAAACAGAAACCCACTAAACTGAATGCTCAGTACCGTGCAATTCCAATTTACACAGGTTTTAGTATATAAGTAAATTAATTAAGAGTAAATTTATTAAAACTAACCGTAGCCAACTCTTTCTGTGTTAGATTTTTTTTTTGCCGTCCTTGCTGAATCAATCTCCCAATTTCCAATCCAACAGTATCATGATGGAGCTGTTCTGTTTCTCTGTCTAGCTTTGCAGTATTCATACTTGTTTGATGTTGTTTATTTGTAGCTGCATTATCTATGAATTAAAGATAGTTTCTTATATATAATTGTAATAATTGTTTAATTATAAAAGACAAAACCATACATTTTTTAGTAGTTTCAATGGCCAACCCTTGTCTTTGTGCTGCATTAATAGCCTGAAAAAGTAAATAATCATTTCATTAAGAAAATTTAAATAAAAGTGATATAGGAATAATAATTTTTATATAATCTTTTAAATAGTTTAGAGAAATAAAATTAAAGGCAATTATAATAAACACAGTCTTCTTAAAAAGTTGGAAATATCTTGTGATATATTCTCTAATTCAAGTAGAAAAATCTTTTAAAATACATAGAATGGTCTCAAAATTCAAAGCTGCTAAATATATTACTGCATATATACAGGGGATGCAAAATAAATAATGAGACACATTTATAAAGCAAAAACAAAGACCTTGACAATTATGACTATTATGCTGTACAGGTAACCCCCGTATAACACGGCACTTCTATAGCATGGATTCACTCTAACACGGTTCGGGAATTAGGTAAAACACTCATAGAGTACAACATGAAATGTAATAAAAACTGTTACCAGCTGATGATGCTCATGCTGAGATGCCTGCCTGCATCCGGCATTTCAACTTGTGAATAATAAATCCGATTTAAAGAAGGATTTAACGGCATATTTTTAATTTTTGGAACCTAACCCCCCTTTTCGCACTAGTTCTTTGTTTCGTATAACACGGATTCGCATAACAAGGCAATTTTTTGGAATGTAACTCCCGTGTTATACGGGGTTACCTGTATTTAAGATTGGTTCCCTACCTACCCATTGACAGGATGGTTTCATTTATTGTTGGACTGGACATGTGCAGTATCAAACAGGAAGAGACATGTGCAAGGCAGACCAGTCTAAAATGATGTTTTCTAACTTGTAGTGGTGATTTTGGCTGGAAATTGAGATTGCAAGGGAATTCCTAGCAAAACAGTGTTCAGTCGCTTGTAAAAGTTTTTGGAGCATCTACTTTACGGTACAGTACCATCAAGTAGGTAAAAGCATTCAGAGACAGTCATCAAAAAGCAGATGATGAACATTAGCCTAGGAATCCCCACAATATTACAACAAAACAAACTGCCAAATATAGAAAATACCCTGAAAGCCATGACCACATTGTTAGAGAATGATCACAGGTGGCCAATTCATGACCTAGGTTGTGAGAACAATTTGTATCACACCACCATCCTGTACATTCTGAGGGATAAATTGTGAATGCAAAAAATTACATTTTGTTGGCTTCCATTACTTTGAAATACTTTGAATGAAATCTAGAAATTGCAGCATTATGAGGTGGCATGTCTCCATTTAAAGAGTTATCAGTGTAAAGAGCTGATGTAGTTATACTGTAATTATGGTATGTGAAACATGAGCTCAATCCTATAAACTGCAATTGAAATGCCAGTCCACTGAATGATGACATTACAACTTCCCATTACGAAAGAAATTCTAGCAGAACCTACTAATACCAAGGCTATGAACACTGCCATGTATGATTGTGAAAGTATTATCCTAATGCATAAAGTGCCACCAGGGCAATCTGAATGCACATTGCTACACCCATTTTTTGAAACACCATCTATGACCAGTACTGCATAAGAAACTACACCACTTCCTGAAGAATCCCCCCCATCATTTTCCATGACAATGTCCATTGCCATGTGTCAACCATAGTGAAGGATCTGCTCGATAAATGTGGTTGGGAAGTGTTGGATCACCCTGCATTCTTTCCAGACATGAGTGCATGCAATTTTGATTTATTCCCTATGATGTAGAATTAATTTAAAGACCATCCAGGACATTATACAGGACATTATAGACTGTTCCATAGCAACTATCGACAAGAAGTGGATTGCTAATGGCAATGACCAACTTCCCATCCATGAAAATGGGTGGTTTAAAGTGCAGGTGATTCACCAAAGAATTATAAACTATGAACAGCTGTATTTCTGTTCTGTTTCATGTAATTAATCAGTGATTATAATATATTTTCCAACCCTTGTATAATTTTGTTTTTTTGAAAAGTTTACTACAAACAATTAAAGAATGAGTTTGAAGAGTCTATATCACTGAGAATCTAATATATACACTGTTCTAACAATATATAATTTCAGTAAAATTGTATGTATAAAATTAATTTTCATTATGTATTTTAAAGACAATAAGTTTCACAACTAAATAATTTATAATTATTAAGATACAACAACTTTCAATAAACTTTATCTGTAGTGATGACAAACTAATTTATAAATGCATAGTGAAAAATAAAGTTCATTTCAATTTAAAACAGAAAAATCTTTTTACAAAGAATTCTTACTGAGTTTCATAAAGTTTTTACCAATCTTTAGTGGCCATCTCAGATTCTAGTTCAAAAAAACCCTCAAAATACAAATGTAATGAAATGTAGTAATACTACAGATTATAAATAAATATTTAACTATTAGCATAATTAACAGTAAATGATACAAAAATAAAATTAAAAGTCTAAAAAATTATTTGAAAGTATGTTAGAAAGCACTTTATATTTCTGCAATTAAAACAGAAATATACATGCTTCTAATGCTTGGACTTTTAATTTTGTATTTATATATTACTTCTTGTTGATTTACCTTTATTTATATCAATGATTAAATATTTAAATTTGATTTCTACTACCAAATGCTTATATCCCATTGCAATTGTTTTAAATTCATTTTGTTTCAGAATCTGAAAGTGACCATTAAAAATGAATGAAAACATCAGTGTTTTTTTTAAATACGAAAAAAATTCTTATTGAATTTCAAAATAAAATTTCATGTGGTTTGGATTGTTTAAACAACAGATGACAATCAATTAAACTAAGTTTATTTCTTTAAAATTTAAACTACAGTACAGTATATCACATATTTACTATTAAAAATTTATTAAAAGAAATATTTTCAATCTACAGCTATCTTCACTTTTATACTTAAAGATATCTTCTTAAATTATGCATTTAATATCAACAAACAAAGTATCATATACAGTTTGATTTTAAAAGTTCTGTACATGTCATAATAAGTAACTAAAATAATAGATATTTTAAATATACTGAAATGATTTAGACTTAAATAAAGCAACTACAGTATTATAATTAAGTTTGATTACTTCTTTGCAAATAGTATTTTATTTTAGTAATATTGAAAAGTTGGGAAACAAAAATCATTAACTTTACCCAATGTTTTAGATTATTAGTTTATTTTAGGATGTAACAAGCATCTCAATTTCAGAATACAGAAATAAGCAACTTTTGCATTTTTGAAAGTATCCTTCCATTTATAACTCTATTTATTTAACTATTTAAATTAATATAGGAGCTAGAAAAAATTCACAAATTTGTTGATTTTTTTTCTATTCATTCACATCAAAATATTGCTCTTTTGAATGGTTTAGTTATCGAATTTTTTAAATAAAAAAGGAATCAAATGATACAGTTTCAGATTTTTTGAAGTTTAACAACCATATTTACTGGATTGCATGCCAACTTTTTCTTTAATTTTTCATGGTTCAAAAAATGTCCCTTGGCTTAGAATCAGTATCAAGTGAAGATGAATCTGAGTCATCCAATGTCAGCAACTGAACAATTAAATGGTGTAAAATTTATTCCTCAGGCCTGATTAATAAATTCTCATTTTCTATTTATTTTTGTTTCCAATTTTCTGGAGTCAGCTTATAATCAAATAAATATGGTAATATCATCTGTTCTTGAACTGTATATTTTTAATAACCTGTTCTCTATTTCTCTTGACAATTATAATTTACTTTATATTATATAAATATGCATTAGTATGTACATATTTTTTTCTTTTTTTTGTTAAAGATAAAATTTTCATTGCACAAAATCTTAAAATTTGAAAAACAATAAATTTTTAAAATATTGCATTAACAGCTGTTCTTATGCAGTAAATTTTTATAGTTGTCATTTATGTTAACAATTATCAGTACATTAAAGATTTATAAAGATTTTTGTTGCTTTAAAACACCAAGTAATATATTGCAGAGAATAATTTTTATTGTTAATGTAAGACTTTTTGGTTAATGGGACACCAGTTGATATGTACAGCAATGGGTAAGAATTAAACTCTGAATGAGGAGTTTCATACCACCCCAGAATTGTTGACCCTTCACATGATATTTGTCTTCGAAGGTCAGTTTTTAACATGTATCAGTCTACCGCATATTCTACATGCAAAGCATGCAGATATGTGCCTCAGTGCCTGTGTGGGGGCAAACCCCCACACCATCTAAAATTATATAACATCAAATACTCCAGTCATGTGGGCTACTCAAAGCTGGCACAGTGGCGCGGGTTAAATTTTTAAATGCAATAGTCTTTTGCGATGGACTTCTGGCATCTCGTTAACCAAAAAGTACTGTTAATGTTTTTATTACACAGTTTTTATACACTCTTTAATAAGTAATTTTTCATAACATCAATCACTATTTTATATGAATAACTATTAGGTAACATTACATTACTTTAAATAGACAATCCTTTTCATTCCAAGAAATTTTTTGGATCCAAAAATTGCATGTAAGTATGAGTATCTGGAAACTATTTAGTATAGCGTGAGAATATGACTTTCAAAGGGGCAGTACCTTCTGGTCGTCGAATCTTTGGGATTCGCTCATGGTCGTTTAGGATAAATATTATATTAAAATTAAGAAAGACAACAAGATTGTAGAATCTTGGCCTTGTCAGGATTCTTGACACCAGCCTACATATAGTGTAAGGCATGCCAATGAGTATTTAGATAATTCTTTCGAGTGAGAGGGACCATAGGTAACTAATAAGATTTTAGCATGGCACTGAATTCAGAAACGAGACTATTATTAACAAACAAGATTTAATAAAAACAAACCAATAAAACACAAATATATACTGAGAGAATATTAAACCTTAACTTATTCGTGAGAGAGAGAAAGAGAGTTTACCGATATCAAAACATACTACCTCAACTTGTATGACTTGCATAGACTCTTTGCTGGTGACAAAGTGTTGATGCGGTGGGACAAACTGTGGTGGAGGTTCAGTGAGGAGGATGAAGATCTTGGCAGGAACTTATAGCACACAAGTTAAATATGTGGACGAGAGATTCTTATGGCAGACGACCGTCTTCTATGGACATATCAATGCTGTTGAACTGCGTGTCGTCTATATACTTTTTGTGAACTGCTCCAAATGGCGGGAAATTCGCTCTTTTTATCCCGAATTCTGACCAATAGCAAATCTCGATTTCAGAGTGCTAATGGGATGTACAGTGACATGCAGAGGGAGTAAATATGCAGATGGTGGTCAGAATTGTAGATAAAGTCTTGTCGGAAAGGAAGTTGATTTCCCTTTTCTTGAAAAACGATGAATGTAACTTCCCTTTTCGTAAACAATATTTAAGAAATAATGTAATTTCTCATAAAAATTAATTTAATAAATCCCAATTCTCACAATAGCATATCTTTATTTTCTGTAATATCATGCCAATCATCATCATTTGCAGATGTATTTCAGTTTCACTCTCAGTAACTTCTGTTTATTTGTTATTATTTATTATATAATTACAACTTACTTTCGCATTGTTATGTGTCATTATCATCACTTCAAATTGTTTCTATGTTGTTCAAAATCAGACTCATCTTCACTTTCAGTACTTTAAAAATGTTGAAAAGGTTCTCTTTGTTCATCCATAAAAAATAATAATAATTTATTACTATTATTATTATTAACTTACATGTCAGAATACTCGCTAATTCTGATAACATTAAGTGAGTATAAACAATATCCATAATAACAATAAGTGGATTTTACTGTATTTATAAAATATAAGTAATGAATAAGTTACTAGAAGAACTTCATAAAAAGTAAGATATTTCAATATTGACTGTAAATTTGCATACAGTAAAACCTCAATTCATGAAATAATTCAGGCAAAGGGTTTTCTGTTAAAGCCAAAATTGACAAATTAGTTAATTTAACTGTTTTTACTTATGAGATATGTTTGTGTAATTAAAATTATGCATGTATGAGAAGTTATTTCCACAGAAAAGTTTTCTATATGTATTATTGCTTATGTACACTTCACAGTTTTGAGACTGTAATAAAAAAAATATACAATCTAAATCAAAATAAACATTTTTTTGAATGTTCTTAATGGGCAATGTCTCTTGGATTTGAAAAAACCTGTTAATTTAAATCACATATAAAAAGCATTTTAACAGTGTTAATTTTCATATTATGACAAACAGACTAGAAATTTTATCTGTTAAATCTAGTTTTTACTGTAATTAAAAAATATTAACATGCTTGAATTTAAAATAGAAAATTGATAAAAAGCAATATTCTCAAAATGCATCTTTTCATTGAAATAGAATGTTGCAAACTATATCATCAATAAACAGATCAATGTACAATTTGTAAAGCATTTATTACAGAGTAATATGTGTTTTGCTATGTTGTGTGTCCCCAACAGAAAACAACGAAATGTATTTGTCAGGATGCTGTCTTAAACAATAAGAATACATTGTGAAACAAACTGTTTTCAAACAATTAAAACTTATTTGTATTCATTTATAGATAAAATAATTTCCATAAGAATCAGTATTATAAAATAGTTTTATAAAATTTAGTTTTAGGGAGAGGTACACTAAAATAATATCGATGTTATTCTTTTCTCATACATATAATTGAATTAATAATTTAAAAAACTATATACTCTATTCAGAAATTTGTTTACTTTGAATCAATAAACTTTTTCAATTAATAAATATGAGTTTTATCGCAACTTCAAATTGAAAGTATTCATTCTGGTAATCATGAAATTTCATTTGTTAAATTCTGATATTCATGGTTAAATAATACTACTTTATTATAATGATAGGAAAATGAATGTATAACTCATTTGATAAATCAGGAATGAAGATATCATAGTCACATTATATAATACTTATATTAGGAGTTTATTTTATTAATTTGATAAGAATGTTAAGTACTTAAATCATTTAATGAAAAATATATCTTTGTATATAAATTAGGTTTTGGATGCTGCAAAAACTTATATATAATAATTTTGTATATAAAAATCAGTTCTTTGTTCATAAATAGAATTTATTGGATATAAGATTACCTACTCCTACTATATACCATATTTTCTTGCTTAAAGCCTGGGGTTCAAATAAACTCCTGGAAATAAAGGTGCAGTTAAAAATAAACCCTGGGTTGAAAAGTATGAGAAACATGTTAAACTACTGTACTGAATACGGTAATGTAGTTTAGAGTAACAGATAAGGAGTTTAACTAAAATTCTACCTCTTGAATTTTTCTAGAGTTGGACAAAACCTTCTGTTCCAAGTACAACAACTCAATACTGGATATGTAAACAAAAACTACTCACAATGTCAACCCAAAATCCAGCAATTAAATTAGCCAGGTACCACACCTACAGCTTGGCATGTACAGTTCTAAATGTAGAATTTTTTTGTAGAATCCTAACATTCCATATGAAGATGTCTACTGGAAGGTAGGTGAAAATGTTTGTGCAATTTTTTAATTGCTGGATTTTGGGTTGACATTGTGAGTAGTTTGTTTTCTATTCTAAGATTCATGGAAACATTTTTTAAAATAAAATTCTAAATATTGTTAAATACTGAGTATGGGAAAGTCAAAATCAAGCTTATCAGCTGAAGAATAATTAGAAAATTGCTGGTTCAAGCTAACCATCCCTTTCCAAAAGATGAGGAGTTTGAACTAGATGGTAGTCAAGATCTTG